>NC_135268.1:9320181-9394420 GCF_051311805.1 Agelaius phoeniceus
TTTTCAGCATAAGCCGCTCTCCGCAGCTCCAGCGACCGCCACCATGCTCTGTGCGCAAAGATGCCATTTCTTCGCCTCCGGGAGACGGAGAGAGGGGCAGTTTTCGAAGGCGAAGGAGCAAGACGCACACCCCGCATAGTTTGAGCAGCTTTCAAATGTACAAAAACCAGTACTTTCCCACTGTTTTACCTTTTCCATTGACATGAACTTTTGAATTGAAGGAGTTTTTGGCAACAGTCTTGTGCTTCTCTCTAAACACTCTGCAGACCACCGTGCAATTTCTAGCAAGAGACTGAGATCTTTTCTCTAGCGGCAGAGTTTCTCCTTGCAAGATATGAAGGAGAAGCTCTTTGCTGAGTGTTAGGCGGCAAGAGAGGCAGAGGCCAAAGATATACAGAGCTCACCGAAGCTAAGCGCCGGTCTCTGGGGTCTCAGAGCACAAGCCCCTGTCTAGAGCTCACCGCCACCAGCACAACGCTCTCTGCGACGAGGAAGCCACTTCTTTGCCTCCAGGAGACGGAGAGAGCAGCAGCTTCCGAAAGGCGAAGAACCAAGACGAGCAAGAGCCGCATACTGAGGGCAGCTCCCAAACTGAGAGAAAACACTCCCTTGCTACTCTCCACCCATTGCCATTCTCCTTCTATTCCAATGAAAAGAGTTTGGACAACTATCTTTTGCTCCTTGCTAAACGTTCTGCAGACCTCCGTGCAGATCTAGAACAAGATCGGCGATATTTTCTGTACTGGCACAGGTTCTCCTTGCCAGACGTAGTGGAAAAGCTTTTACTTAGTGTTAGGCAGCAAGAGAGCTAGAAGACTGAAATTCGGAGCTCCCCCAAGTAAAACACCGGTCCCCCGGTGTCTTTCCACTCAAGCCGCTCTCCGGAGCTCCCTGCCACCGGCACCATGCTGTGCGCTCAAAGATGCCGCTTCTTCGCCTTCGGGAGACGGAGAGAAAGGCGGCTTCGGAAAGGCGAAGAACCAAGCCGCACAACACCGGCATTCTGTCATCACCTTTCAACTTTCTAGAAAACAGTAGCTTCCAGTCTCCTGCCTCTTCCATTGACATTCTTATCGAAAAGGACATTTTGGCATCTGTCTTTTGCTTCGTGCTTAACACTCTGCAGTCCTCCGTGCAACTTTTCGAAGAAGATGGGGATGTTTTCTGCACTTGCACAGTTTCTCCTTGCCAGACATATTGGAAAAGGTTTTGCTAAATGTAGGGCCACAAGAGAGGCAGAAGACGCAGATACGCAGCTCTCCGAAGCTAATCGCAGGTGCCTGGCGTTTTTCCACACAAGCCGCTCTCCGCAGCTCCCTGCGACCGGCACAATGCTCTGTGCGCAAAGATTCTGCTTCTTCCCCTCCAAGAGACGGAGTGAGGGGCAGCTTCCGAAAGGCGAAGAAGCAAGCCGCACACCCCGGCATAGTGTGAGCAGCTTTCAAACGGAGAGAAAACAGTACTTTCCCACTCTTTTACCTTTCCATTGACATTAGGATTGGAATTGAAGCAGTTTTATGGCATTTCTCTTTTACGTCTTCCTAAACACTCGAAAGACTTCCGTGTACATTCTAGACGAAGACTGGGGAGGTTTTCTTTACTGGCACACTTTCTTCTTCAAAACAGAGTGGAAAAGCTTCTTGCTAACTATTAGGCGACAAGAGAGGGAGAAGACCGCGATACCGGGCTCTCCCAAGCTGATCGCCGGTGCGTGGCGTATTTCCACACAAGCCTTGCTCCGCAGCTCACCGCACAAAGCACAATGCTCTGCGCGCGAAGAAGTCAACTTCTTTGCCTCCGGGAGACGGAGAGCGTGGCAGCTTCCGAAAGGCGCAGAACCAAGCCGCACAACAGCGGCATAGTGAGGGCAGCTTTCAACCTTATCCAAAACTGTACTTTACCAATCTCTTCCCACTCTCATTCACGTTATAGAAGGAATAGAAGGGCTTTTGGAGAACTATCTTTTGCTTCTTGCGAAACACTCTGCAGACCTCTGTGCCACTTGGAGAATGACATCCGGGTTGTTTTCTGCACTAGCACAGTTTCTCCTCGCAAGACGTCGTGGAAAAGCTTTTTCTAAGTGTTAGGCGGCAAGAGAGGCAGAAGACCGGAATTCGGAGCTCTCCCAAGTTAAACGCCGGTCCCTGGTGTTTTTCAGCATAAGCCGCTCTCCGCAGCTCCCAGCGACCGCCACCATGCTCTGTGCGCAAAGATGCCATTTCTTCGCCTCCGGGAGACGGAGAGAGGGGCAGTTTTCGAAAGGCGAAGGAGCAAGACGCACACCCCGGCATAGTTTGAGCAGCTTTCAAATGTACAAAACCAGTACTTTCCCACTCTTTTACCTTTTCCATTGACATGAACTTTTGAATTGAAGGAGTTTTTGGCAACAGTCTTGTGCTTCTCTCTAAACACTCTGCAGACCACCGTGCAATTTCTAGCAAGAGACTGAGATCTTTTCTCTAGCGGCAGAGTTTCTCCTTGCAAGATATGAAGGAGAAGCTCTTTGCTGAGTGTTAGGCGGCAAGAGAGGCAGAGGCCAAAGATATACAGAGCTCACCGAAGCTAAGCGCCGGTCTCTGGGGTCTCAGAGCACAAGCCCCTGTCTAGAGCTCACCGCCACCAGCACAACGCTCTCTGCGACGAGGAAGCCACTTCTTTGCCTCCAGGAGACGGAGAGAGCAGCAGCTTCCGAAAGGCGAAGAACCAAGACGAGCAAGAGCCGCATACTGAGGGCAGCTCCCAAACTGAGAGAAAACACTCCTTGCTACTCTCCACCCATTGCCATTCTCCTTCTATTCCAATGAAAAGAGTTTTGGACAACTATCTTTTGCTCCTTGCTAACGTTCTGCAGACCTCCGTGCAGATCTAGAACAAGATCGGCGATATTTTCTGTACTGGCACAGGTTCTCCTTGCCAGACGTAGTGGAAAAGCTTTTTACTTAGTGTTAGGCAGCAAGAGAGCTAGAAGACTGAAATTCGGAGCTCCCCCAAGTAAAACACCGGTCCCCGGTGTCTTTCCACTCAAGCCGCTCTCCGGAGCTCCCTGCCACCGGCACCATGCTGTGCGCTCAAAGATGCCGCTTCTTCGCCTTCGGGAGACGGAGAGAAAGGCGGCTTCGGAAAGGCGAAGAACCAAGCCGCACAACACCGGCATTCTGTCATCACCTTTCAACTTTCTAGAAAACAGTAGCTTCCCAGTCTCCTGCCTCTTCCATTGACATTCTTATCGAAAAGGACATTTTGGCATCTGTCTTTTGCTTCGTGCTTAACACTCTGCAGTCCTCCGTGCAACTTTTCGAAGAAGATGGGGATGTTTTCTGCACTTGCACAGTTTCTCCTTGCCAGACATATTGGAAAAGGTTTTGCTAAATGTAGGGCCACAAGAGAGGCAGAAGACGCAGATACGCAGCTCTCCGAAGCTAATCGCAGGTGCCTGGCGTTTTTCCACACAAGCCGCTCTCCGCAGCTCCCTGCGACCGGCACAATGCTCTGTGCGCAAAGATTCTGCTTCTTCCCCTCCAAGAGACGGAGTGAGGGGCAGCTTCCGAAAGGCGAAGAAGCAAGCCGCACACCCCGGCATAGTGTGAGCAGCTTTCAAACGGAGAGAAAACAGTACTTTCCCACTCTTTTACCTTTCCCATTGACATTAGGATTGAATTGAAGCAGTTTTATGGCATTTCTCTTTTACGTCTTCCTAAACACTCGAAAGACTTCCGTGTACATTCTAGACGAAGACTGGGAGGTTTTCTTTACTGGCACACTTTCTTCTTCAAAACAGAGTGGAAAAGCTTCTTGCTAACTATTAGGCGACAAGAGAGGGAGAAGACCGCGATACCGGGCTCTCCCAAGCTGATCGCCGGTGCGTGGCGTATTTCCACACAAGCCTTGCTCCGCAGCTCACCGCACAAAGCACAATGCTCTGCGCGCGAAGAAGTCAACTTCTTTGCCTCCGGGAGACGGAGAGCGTGGCAGCTTCCGAAAGGCGCAGAACCAAGCCGCACAACAGCGGCATAGTGAGGGCAGCTTTCAACCTTATCCAAAACTGTACTTTACCAATCTCTTCCCACTCTCATTCACGTTATAGAAGGAATAGAAGGGCTTTTGGAGAACTATCTTTTGCTTCTTGCGAAACACTCTGCAGACCTCTGTGCCACTTGGAGAATGACATCCGGGTTGTTTTCTGCACTAGCACAGTTTCTCCTCGCAAGACGTCGTGGAAAAGCTTTTTCTAAGTGTTAGGCGGCAAGAGAGGCAGAAGACCGGAATTCGGAGCTCTCCCAAGTTAAACGCCGGTCCCTGGTGTTTTTCAGCATAAGCCGCTCTCCGCAGCTCCCAGCGACCGCCACCATGCTCTGTGCGCAAAGATGCCATTTCTTCGCCTCCGGGAGACGGAGAGAGGGGCAGTTTTCGAAAGGCGAAGGAGCAAGACGCACACCCCGGCATAGTTTGAGCAGCTTTCAAATGTACAAAACCAGTACTTTCCCACTGTTTTACCTTTTCCATTGACATGAACTTTTGAATTGAAGGAGTTTTTGGCAACAGTCTTGTGCTTCTCTCTAAACACTCTGCAGACCACCGTGCAATTTCTAGCAAGAGACTGAGATCTTTTCTCTAGCGGCAGAGTTTCTCCTTGCAAGATATGAAGGAGAAGCTCTTTGCTGAGTGTTAGGCGGCAAGAGAGGCAGAGGCCAAAGATATACAGAGCTCACCGAAGCTAAGCGCCGGTCTCTGGGGTCTCAGAGCACAAGCCCCTGTCTAGAGCTCACCGCCACCAGCACAACGCTCTCTGCGACGAGGAAGCCACTTCTTGCCTCCAGGAGACGGAGAGAGCAGCAGCTTCCGAAAGGCGAAGAACCAAGACGAGCAAGAGCCGCATACTGAGGGCAGCTCCCAAACTGAGAGAAAACACTCCCTTGCTACTCTCCACCCATTGCCATTCTCCTTCTATTCCAATGAAAAGAGTTTTGGACAACTATCTTTTGCTCCTTGCTAAACGTTCTGCAGACCTCCGTGCAGATCTAGAACAAGATCGGCGATATTTTCTGTACTGGCACAGGTTCTCCTTGCCAGACGTAGTGGAAAAGCTTTTTACTTAGTGTTAGGCAGCAAGAGAGCTAGAAGACTGAAATTCGGAGCTCCCCCAAGTAAAACACCGGTCCCCGGTGTCTTTCCACTCAAGCCGCTCTCCGGAGCTCCCTGCCACCGGCACCATGCTGTGCGCTCAAAGATGCCGCTTCTTCGCCTTCGGGAGACGGAGAGAAAGGCGGCTTCGGAAAGGCGAAGAACCAAGCCGCACAACACCGGCATTCTGTCATCACCTTTCAACTTTCTAGAAAACAGTAGCTTCCCAGTCTCCTGCCTCTTCCATTGACATTCTTATCGAAAAGGACATTTTGGCATCTGTCTTTTGCTTCGTGCTTAACACTCTGCAGTCCTCCGTGCAACTTTTCGAAGAAGATGGGGATGTTTTCTGCACTTGCACAGTTTCTCCTTGCCAGACATATTGGAAAAGGTTTTGCTAAATGTAGGGCCACAAGAGAGGCAGAAGACGCAGATACGCAGCTCTCCGAAGCTAATCGCAGGTGCCTGGCGTTTTTCCACACAAGCCGCTCTCCGCAGCTCCCTGCGACCGGCACAATGCTCTGTGCGCAAAGATTCTGCTTCTTCCCCTCCAAGAGACGGAGTGAGGGGCAGCTTCCGAAAGGCGAAGAAGCAAGCCGCACACCCCGGCATAGTGTGAGCAGCTTTCAAACGGAGAGAAAACAGTACTTTCCCACTCTTTTACCTTTCCCATTGACATTAGGATTGGAATTGAAGCAGTTTTATGGCATTTCTCTTTTACGTCTTCCTAAACACTCGAAAGACTTCCGTGTACATTCTAGACGAAGACTGGGGAGGTTTTCTTTACTGGCACACTTTCTTCTTCAAAACAGAGTGGAAAAGCTTCTTGCTAACTATTAGGCGACAAGAGAGGGAGAAGACCGCGATACCGGGCTCTCCCAAGCTGATCGCCGGTGCGTGGCGTATTTCCACACAAGCCTTGCTCCGCAGCTCACCGCACAAAGCACAATGCTCTGCGCGCGAAGAAGTCAACTTCTTTGCCTCCGGGAGACGGAGAGCGTGGCAGCTTCCGAAAGGCGCAGAACCAAGCCGCACAACAGCGGCATAGTGAGGGCAGCTTTCAACCTTATCCAAAACTGTACTTTACCAATCTCTTCCCACTCTCATTCACGTTATAGAAGGAATAGAAGGGCTTTTGGAGAACTATCTTTTGCTTCTTGCGAAACACTCTGCAGACCTCTGTGCCACTTGGAGAATGACATCCGGGTTGTTTTCTGCACTAGCACAGTTTCTCCTCGCAAGACGTCGTGGAAAAGCTTTTTCTAAGTGTTAGGCGGCAAGAGAGGCAGAAGACCGGAATTCGGAGCTCTCCCAAGTTAAACGCCGGTCCCTGGTGTTTTTCAGCATAAGCCGCTCTCCGCAGCTCCCAGCGACCGCCACCATGCTCTGTGCGCAAAGATGCCATTTCTTCGCCTCCGGGAGACGGAGAGAGGGGCAGTTTTCGAAAGGCGAAGGAGCAAGACGCACACCCCGGCATAGTTTGAGCAGCTTTCAAATGTACAAAACCAGTACTTTCCCACTGTTTTACCTTTTCCATTGACATGAACTTTTGAATTGAAGGAGTTTTTGGCAACAGTCTTGTGCTTCTCTCTAAACACTCTGCAGACCACCGTGCAATTTCTAGCAAGAGACTGAGATCTTTTCTCTAGCGGCAGAGTTTCTCCTTGCAAGATATGAAGGAGAAGCTCTTTGCTGAGTGTTAGGCGGCAAGAGAGGCAGAGGCCAAAGATATACAGAGCTCACCGAAGCTAAGCGCCGGTCTCTGGGGTCTCAGAGCACAAGCCCCTGTCTAGAGCTCACCGCCACCAGCACAACGCTCTCTGCGACGAGGAAGCCACTTCTTTGCCTCCAGGAGACGGAGAGAGCAGCAGCTTCCGAAAGGCGAAGAACCAAGACGAGCAAGAGCCGCATACTGAGGGCAGCTCCCAAACTGAGAGAAAACACTCCCTTGCTACTCTCCACCCATTGCCATTCTCCTTCTATTCCAATGAAAAGAGTTTTGGACAACTATCTTTTGCTCCTTGCTAAACGTTCTGCAGACCTCCGTGCAGATCTAGAACAAGATCGGCGATATTTTCTGTACTGGCACAGGTTCTCCTTGCCAGACGTAGTGGAAAAGCTTTTTACTTAGTGTTAGGCAGCAAGAGAGCTAGAAGACTGAAATTCGGAGCTCCCCCAAGTAAAACACCGGTCCCCGGTGTCTTTCCACTCAAGCCGCTCTCCGGAGCTCCCTGCCACCGGCACCATGCTGTGCGCTCAAAGATGCCGCTTCTTCGCCTTCGGGAGACGGAGAGAAAGGCGGCTTCGGAAAGGCGAAGAACCAAGCCGCACAACACCGGCATTCTGTCATCACCTTTCAACTTTCTAGAAAACAGTAGCTTCCCAGTCTCCTGCCTCTTCCATTGACATTCTTATCGAAAAGGACATTTTGGCATCTGTCTTTTGCTTCGTGCTTAACACTCTGCAGTCCTCCGTGCAACTTTTCGAAGAAGATGGGGATGTTTTCTGCACTTGCACAGTTTCTCCTTGCCAGACATATTGGAAAAGGTTTTGCTAAATGTAGGGCCACAAGAGAGGCAGAAGACGCAGATACGCAGCTCTCCGAAGCTAATCGCAGGTGCCTGGCGTTTTTCCACACAAGCCGCTCTCCGCAGCTCCCTGCGACCGGCACAATGCTCTGTGCGCAAAGATTCTGCTTCTTCCCCTCCAAGAGACGGAGTGAGGGGCAGCTTCCGAAAGGCGAAGAAGCAAGCCGCACACCCCGGCATAGTGTGAGCAGCTTTCAAACGGAGAGAAAACAGTACTTTCCCACTCTTTTACCTTTCCCATTGACATTAGGATTGGAATTGAAGCAGTTTTATGGCATTTCTCTTTTACGTCTTCCTAAACACTCGAAAGACTTCCGTGTACATTCTAGACGAAGACTGGGGAGGTTTTCTTTACTGGCACACTTTCTTCTTCAAAACAGAGTGGAAAAGCTTCTTGCTAACTATTAGGCGACAAGAGAGGGAGAAGACCGCGATACCGGGCTCTCCCAAGCTGATCGCCGGTGCGTGGCGTATTTCCACACAAGCCTTGCTCCGCAGCTCACCGCACAAAGCACAATGCTCTGCGCGCGAAGAAGTCAACTTCTTTGCCTCCGGGAGACGGAGAGCGTGGCAGCTTCCGAAAGGCGCAGAACCAAGCCGCACAACAGCGGCATAGTGAGGGCAGCTTTCAACCTTATCCAAAACTGTACTTTACCAATCTCTTCCCACTCTCATTCACGTTATAGAAGGAATAGAAGGGCTTTTGGAGAACTATCTTTTGCTTCTTGCGAAACACTCTGCAGACCTCTGTGCCACTTGGAGAATGACATCCGGGTTGTTTTCTGCACTAGCACAGTTTCTCCTCGCAAGACGTCGTGGAAAAGCTTTTTCTAAGTGTTAGGCGGCAAGAGAGGCAGAAGACCGGAATTCGGAGCTCTCCCAAGTTAAACGCCGGTCCCTGGTGTTTTTCAGCATAAGCCGCTCTCCGCAGCTCCCAGCGACCGCCACCATGCTCTGTGCGCAAAGATGCCATTTCTTCGCCTCCGGGAGACGGAGAGAGGGGCAGTTTTCGAAAGGCGAAGGAGCAAGACGCACACCCCGGCATAGTTTGAGCAGCTTTCAAATGTACAAAACCAGTACTTTCCCACTGTTTTACCTTTTCCATTGACATGAACTTTTGAATTGAAGGAGTTTTTGGCAACAGTCTTGTGCTTCTCTCTAAACACTCTGCAGACCACCGTGCAATTTCTAGCAAGAGACTGAGATCTTTTCTCTAGCGGCAGAGTTTCTCCTTGCAAGATATGAAGGAGAAGCTCTTTGCTGAGTGTTAGGCGGCAAGAGAGGCAGAGGCCAAAGATATACAGAGCTCACCGAAGCTAAGCGCCGGTCTCTGGGGTCTCAGAGCACAAGCCCCTGTCTAGAGCTCACCGCCACCAGCACAACGCTCTCTGCGACGAGGAAGCCACTTCTTTGCCTCCAGGAGACGGAGAGAGCAGCAGCTTCCGAAAGGCGAAGAACCAAGACGAGCAAGAGCCGCATACTGAGGGCAGCTCCCAAACTGAGAGAAAACACTCCCTTGCTACTCTCCACCCATTGCCATTCTCCTTCTATTCCAATGAAAAGAGTTTTGGACAACTATCTTTTGCTCCTTGCTAAACGTTCTGCAGACCTCCGTGCAGATCTAGAACAAGATCGGCGATATTTTCTGTACTGGCACAGGTTCTCCTTGCCAGACGTAGTGGAAAAGCTTTTTACTTAGTGTTAGGCAGCAAGAGAGCTAGAAGACTGAAATTCGGAGCTCCCCCAAGTAAAACACCGGTCCCCGGTGTCTTTCCACTCAAGCCGCTCTCCGGAGCTCCCTGCCACCGGCACCATGCTGTGCGCTCAAAGATGCCGCTTCTTCGCCTTCGGGAGACGGAGAGAAAGGCGGCTTCGGAAAGGCGAAGAACCAAGCCGCACAACACCGGCATTCTGTCATCACCTTTCAACTTTCTAGAAAACAGTAGCTTCCCAGTCTCCTGCCTCTTCCATTGACATTCTTATCGAAAAGGACATTTTGGCATCTGTCTTTTGCTTCGTGCTTAACACTCTGCAGTCCTCCGTGCAACTTTTCGAAGAAGATGGGGATGTTTTCTGCACTTGCACAGTTTCTCCTTGCCAGACATATTGGAAAAGGTTTTGCTAAATGTAGGGCCACAAGAGAGGCAGAAGACGCAGATACGCAGCTCTCCGAAGCTAATCGCAGGTGCCTGGCGTTTTTCCACACAAGCCGCTCTCCGCAGCTCCCTGCGACCGGCACAATGCTCTGTGCGCAAAGATTCTGCTTCTTCCCCTCCAAGAGACGGAGTGAGGGGCAGCTTCCGAAAGGCGAAGAAGCAAGCCGCACACCCCGGCATAGTGTGAGCAGCTTTCAAACGGAGAGAAAACAGTACTTTCCCACTCTTTTACCTTTCCCATTGACATTAGGATTGGAATTGAAGCAGTTTTATGGCATTTCTCTTTTACGTCTTCCTAAACACTCGAAAGACTTCCGTGTACATTCTAGACGAAGACTGGGGAGGTTTTCTTTACTGGCACACTTTCTTCTTCAAAACAGAGTGGAAAAGCTTCTTGCTAACTATTAGGCGACAAGAGAGGGAGAAGACCGCGATACCGGGCTCTCCCAAGCTGATCGCCGGTGCGTGGCGTATTTCCACACAAGCCTTGCTCCGCAGCTCACCGCACAAAGCACAATGCTCTGCGCGCGAAGAAGTCAACTTCTTTGCCTCCGGGAGACGGAGAGCGTGGCAGCTTCCGAAAGGCGCAGAACCAAGCCGCACAACAGCGGCATAGTGAGGGCAGCTTTCAACCTTATCCAAAACTGTACTTTACCAATCTCTTCCCACTCTCATTCACGTTATAGAAGGAATAGAAGGGCTTTTGGAGAACTATCTTTTGCTTCTTGCGAAACACTCTGCAGACCTCTGTGCCACTTGGAGAATGACATCCGGGTTGTTTTCTGCACTAGCACAGTTTCTCCTCGCAAGACGTCGTGGAAAAGCTTTTTCTAAGTGTTAGGCGGCAAGAGAGGCAGAAGACCGGAATTCGGAGCTCTCCCAAGTTAAACGCCGGTCCCTGGTGTTTTTCAGCATAAGCCGCTCTCCGCAGCTCCCAGCGACCGCCACCATGCTCTGTGCGCAAAGATGCCATTTCTTCGCCTCCGGGAGACGGAGAGAGGGGCAGTTTTCGAAAGGCGAAGGAGCAAGACGCACACCCCGGCATAGTTTGAGCAGCTTTCAAATGTACAAAACCAGTACTTTCCCACTCTTTTACCTTTTCCATTGACATGAACTTTTGAATTGAAGGAGTTTTTGGCAACAGTCTTGTGCTTCTCTCTAAACACTCTGCAGACCACCGTGCAATTTCTAGCAAGAGACTGAGATCTTTTCTCTAGCGGCAGAGTTTCTCCTTGCAAGATATGAAGGAGAAGCTCTTTGCTGAGTGTTAGGCGGCAAGAGAGGCAGAGGCCAAAGATATACAGAGCTCACCGAAGCTAAGCGCCGGTCTCTGGGGTCTCAGAGCACAAGCCCCTGTCTAGAGCTCACCGCCACCAGCACAACGCTCTCTGCGACGAGGAAGCCACTTCTTTGCCTCCAGGAGACGGAGAGAGCAGCAGCTTCCGAAAGGCGAAGAACCAAGACGAGCAAGAGCCGCATACTGAGGGCAGCTCCCAAACTGAGAGAAAACACTCCCTTGCTACTCTCCACCCATTGCCATTCTCCTTCTATTCCAATGAAAAGAGTTTTGGACAACTATCTTTTGCTCCTTGCTAAACGTTCTGCAGACCTCCGTGCAGATCTAGAACAAGATCGGCGATATTTTCTGTACTGGCACAGGTTCTCCTTGCCAGACGTAGTGGAAAAGCTTTTTACTTAGTGTTAGGCAGCAAGAGAGCTAGAAGACTGAAATTCGGAGCTCCCCCAAGTAAAACACCGGTCCCCGGTGTCTTTCCACTCAAGCCGCTCTCCGGAGCTCCCTGCCACCGGCACCATGCTGTGCGCTCAAAGATGCCGCTTCTTCGCCTTCGGGAGACGGAGAGAAAGGCGGCTTCGGAAAGGCGAAGAACCAAGCCGCACAACACCGGCATTCTGTCATCACCTTTCAACTTTCTAGAAAACAGTAGCTTCCCAGTCTCCTGCCTCTTCCATTGACATTCTTATCGAAAAGGACATTTTGGCATCTGTCTTTTGCTTCGTGCTTAACACTCTGCAGTCCTCCGTGCAACTTTTCGAAGAAGATGGGGATGTTTTCTGCACTTGCACAGTTTCTCCTTGCCAGACATATTGGAAAAGGTTTTGCTAAATGTAGGGCCACAAGAGAGGCAGAAGACGCAGATACGCAGCTCTCCGAAGCTAATCGCAGGTGCCTGGCGTTTTTCCACACAAGCCGCTCTCCGCAGCTCCCTGCGACCGGCACAATGCTCTGTGCGCAAAGATTCTGCTTCTTCCCCTCCAAGAGACGGAGTGAGGGGCAGCTTCCGAAAGGCGAAGAAGCAAGCCGCACACCCCGGCATAGTGTGAGCAGCTTTCAAACGGAGAGAAAACAGTACTTTCCCACTCTTTTACCTTTCCCATTGACATTAGGATTGGAATTGAAGCAGTTTTATGGCATTTCTCTTTTACGTCTTCCTAAACACTCGAAAGACTTCCGTGTACATTCTAGACGAAGACTGGGGAGGTTTTCTTTACTGGCACACTTTCTTCTTCAAAACAGAGTGGAAAAGCTTCTTGCTAACTATTAGGCGACAAGAGAGGGAGAAGACCGCGATACCGGGCTCTCCCAAGCTGATCGCCGGTGCGTGGCGTATTTCCACACAAGCCTTGCTCCGCAGCTCACCGCACAAAGCACAATGCTCTGCGCGCGAAGAAGTCAACTTCTTTGCCTCCGGGAGACGGAGAGCGTGGCAGCTTCCGAAAGGCGCAGAACCAAGCCGCACAACAGCGGCATAGTGAGGGCAGCTTTCAACCTTATCCAAAACTGTACTTTACCAATCTCTTCCCACTCTCATTCACGTTATAGAAGGAATAGAAGGGCTTTTGGAGAACTATCTTTTGCTTCTTGCGAAACACTCTGCAGACCTCTGTGCCACTTGGAGAATGACATCCGGGTTGTTTTCTGCACTAGCACAGTTTCTCCTCGCAAGACGTCGTGGAAAAGCTTTTTCTAAGTGTTAGGCGGCAAGAGAGGCAGAAGACCGGAATTCGGAGCTCTCCCAAGTTAAACGCCGGTCCCTGGTGTTTTTCAGCATAAGCCGCTCTCCGCAGCTCCCAGCGACCGCCACCATGCTCTGTGCGCAAAGATGCCATTTCTTCGCCTCCGGGAGACGGAGAGAGGGGCAGTTTTCGAAAGGCGAAGGAGCAAGACGCACACCCCGGCATAGTTTGAGCAGCTTTCAAATGTACAAAACCAGTACTTTCCCACTGTTTTACCTTTTCCATTGACATGAACTTTTGAATTGAAGGAGTTTTTGGCAACAGTCTTGTGCTTCTCTCTAAACACTCTGCAGACCACCGTGCAATTTCTAGCAAGAGACTGAGATCTTTTCTCTAGCGGCAGAGTTTCTCCTTGCAAGATATGAAGGAGAAGCTCTTTGCTGAGTGTTAGGCGGCAAGAGAGGCAGAGGCCAAAGATATACAGAGCTCACCGAAGCTAAGCGCCGGTCTCTGGGGTCTCAGAGCACAAGCCCCTGTCTAGAGCTCACCGCCACCAGCACAACGCTCTCTGCGACGAGGAAGCCACTTCTTTGCCTCCAGGAGACGGAGAGAGCAGCAGCTTCCGAAAGGCGAAGAACCAAGACGAGCAAGAGCCGCATACTGAGGGCAGCTCCCAAACTGAGAGAAAACACTCCCTTGCTACTCTCCACCCATTGCCATTCTCCTTCTATTCCAATGAAAAGAGTTTTGGACAACTATCTTTTGCTCCTTGCTAAACGTTCTGCAGACCTCCGTGCAGATCTAGAACAAGATCGGCGATATTTTCTGTACTGGCACAGGTTCTCCTTGCCAGACGTAGTGGAAAAGCTTTTTACTTAGTGTTAGGCAGCAAGAGAGCTAGAAGACTGAAATTCGGAGCTCCCCCAAGTAAAACACCGGTCCCCGGTGTCTTTCCACTCAAGCCGCTCTCCGGAGCTCCCTGCCACCGGCACCATGCTGTGCGCTCAAAGATGCCGCTTCTTCGCCTTCGGGAGACGGAGAGAAAGGCGGCTTCGGAAAGGCGAAGAACCAAGCCGCACAACACCGGCATTCTGTCATCACCTTTCAACTTTCTAGAAAACAGTAGCTTCCCAGTCTCCTGCCTCTTCCATTGACATTCTTATCGAAAAGGACATTTTGGCATCTGTCTTTTGCTTCGTGCTTAACACTCTGCAGTCCTCCGTGCAACTTTTCGAAGAAGATGGGGATGTTTTCTGCACTTGCACAGTTTCTCCTTGCCAGACATATTGGAAAAGGTTTTGCTAAATGTAGGGCCACAAGAGAGGCAGAAGACGCAGATACGCAGCTCTCCGAAGCTAATCGCAGGTGCCTGGCGTTTTTCCACACAAGCCGCTCTCCGCAGCTCCCTGCGACCGGCACAATGCTCTGTGCGCAAAGATTCTGCTTCTTCCCCTCCAAGAGACGGAGTGAGGGGCAGCTTCCGAAAGGCGAAGAAGCAAGCCGCACACCCCGGCATAGTGTGAGCAGCTTTCAAACGGAGAGAAAACAGTACTTTCCCACTCTTTTACCTTTCCCATTGACATTAGGATTGGAATTGAAGCAGTTTTATGGCATTTCTCTTTTACGTCTTCCTAAACACTCGAAAGACTTCCGTGTACATTCTAGACGAAGACTGGGGAGGTTTTCTTTACTGGCACACTTTCTTCTTCAAAACAGAGTGGAAAAGCTTCTTGCTAACTATTAGGCGACAAGAGAGGGAGAAGACCGCGATACCGGGCTCTCCCAAGCTGATCGCCGGTGCGTGGCGTATTTCCACACAAGCCTTGCTCCGCAGCTCACCGCACAAAGCACAATGCTCTGCGCGCGAAGAAGTCAACTTCTTTGCCTCCGGGAGACGGAGAGCGTGGCAGCTTCCGAAAGGCGCAGAACCAAGCCGCACAACAGCGGCATAGTGAGGGCAGCTTTCAACCTTATCCAAAACTGTACTTTACCAATCTCTTCCCACTCTCATTCACGTTATAGAAGGAATAGAAGGGCTTTTGGAGAACTATCTTTTGCTTCTTGCGAAACACTCTGCAGACCTCTGTGCCACTTGGAGAATGACATCCGGGTTGTTTTCTGCACTAGCACAGTTTCTCCTCGCAAGACGTCGTGGAAAAGCTTTTTCTAAGTGTTAGGCGGCAAGAGAGGCAGAAGACCGGAATTCGGAGCTCTCCCAAGTTAAACGCCGGTCCCTGGTGTTTTTCAGCATAAGCCGCTCTCCGCAGCTCCCAGCGACCGCCACCATGCTCTGTGCGCAAAGATGCCATTTCTTCGCCTCCGGGAGACGGAGAGAGGGGCAGTTTTCGAAAGGCGAAGGAGCAAGACGCACACCCCGGCATAGTTTGAGCAGCTTTCAAATGTACAAAACCAGTACTTTCCCACTGTTTTACCTTTTCCATTGACATGAACTTTTGAATTGAAGGAGTTTTTGGCAACAGTCTTGTGCTTCTCTCTAAACACTCTGCAGACCACCGTGCAATTTCTAGCAAGAGACTGAGATCTTTTCTCTAGCGGCAGAGTTTCTCCTTGCAAGATATGAAGGAGAAGCTCTTTGCTGAGTGTTAGGCGGCAAGAGAGGCAGAGGCCAAAGATATACAGAGCTCACCGAAGCTAAGCGCCGGTCTCTGGGGTCTCAGAGCACAAGCCCCTGTCTAGAGCTCACCGCCACCAGCACAACGCTCTCTGCGACGAGGAAGCCACTTCTTTGCCTCCAGGAGACGGAGAGAGCAGCAGCTTCCGAAAGGCGAAGAACCAAGACGAGCAAGAGCCGCATACTGAGGGCAGCTCCCAAACTGAGAGAAAACACTCCCTTGCTACTCTCCACCCATTGCCATTCTCCTTCTATTCCAATGAAAAGAGTTTTGGACAACTATCTTTTGCTCCTTGCTAAACGTTCTGCAGACCTCCGTGCAGATCTAGAACAAGATCGGCGATATTTTCTGTACTGGCACAGGTTCTCCTTGCCAGACGTAGTGGAAAAGCTTTTTACTTAGTGTTAGGCAGCAAGAGAGCTAGAAGACTGAAATTCGGAGCTCCCCCAAGTAAAACACCGGTCCCCGGTGTCTTTCCACTCAAGCCGCTCTCCGGAGCTCCCTGCCACCGGCACCATGCTGTGCGCTCAAAGATGCCGCTTCTTCGCCTTCGGGAGACGGAGAGAAAGGCGGCTTCGGAAAGGCGAAGAACCAAGCCGCACAACACCGGCATTCTGTCATCACCTTTCAACTTTCTAGAAAACAGTAGCTTCCCAGTCTCCTGCCTCTTCCATTGACATTCTTATCGAAAAGGACATTTTGGCATCTGTCTTTTGCTTCGTGCTTAACACTCTGCAGTCCTCCGTGCAACTTTTCGAAGAAGATGGGGATGTTTTCTGCACTTGCACAGTTTCTCCTTGCCAGACATATTGGAAAAGGTTTTGCTAAATGTAGGGCCACAAGAGAGGCAGAAGACGCAGATACGCAGCTCTCCGAAGCTAATCGCAGGTGCCTGGCGTTTTTCCACACAAGCCGCTCTCCGCAGCTCCCTGCGACCGGCACAATGCTCTGTGCGCAAAGATTCTGCTTCTTCCCCTCCAAGAGACGGAGTGAGGGGCAGCTTCCGAAAGGCGAAGAAGCAAGCCGCACACCCCGGCATAGTGTGAGCAGCTTTCAAACGGAGAGAAAACAGTACTTTCCCACTCTTTTACCTTTCCCATTGACATTAGGATTGGAATTGAAGCAGTTTTATGGCATTTCTCTTTTACTTCTTCCTAAACACTCGAAAGACTTCCGTGTACATTCTAGACGAAGACTGGGGAGGTTTTCTTTACTGGCACACTTTCTTCTTCAAAACAGAGTGGAAAAGCTTCTTGCTAACTATTAGGCGACAAGAGAGGGAGAAGACCGCGATACCGGGCTCTCCCAAGCTGATCGCCGGTGCGTGGCGTATTTCCACACAAGCCTTGCTCCGCAGCTCACCGCACAAAGCACAATGCTCTGCGCGCGAAGAAGTCAACTTCTTTGCCTCCGGGAGACGGAGAGCGTGGCAGCTTCCGAAAGGCGCAGAACCAAGCCGCACAACAGCGGCATAGTGAGGGCAGCTTTCAACCTTATCCAAAACTGTACTTTACCAATCTCTTCCCACTCTCATTCACGTTATAGAAGGAATAGAAGGGCTTTTGGAGAACTATCTTTTGCTTCTTGCGAAACACTCTGCAGACCTCTGTGCCACTTGGAGAATGACATCCGGGTTGTTTTCTGCACTAGCACAGTTTCTCCTCGCAAGACGTCGTGGAAAAGCTTTTTCTAAGTGTTAGGCGGCAAGAGAGGCAGAAGACCGGAATTCGGAGCTCTCCCAAGTTAAACGCCGGTCCCTGGTGTTTTTCAGCATAAGCCGCTCTCCGCAGCTCCCAGCGACCGCCACCATGCTCTGTGCGCAAAGATGCCATTTCTTCGCCTCCGGGAGACGGAGAGAGGGGCAGTTTTCGAAAGGCGAAGGAGCAAGACGCACACCCCGGCATAGTTTGAGCAGCTTTCAAATGTACAAAACCAGTACTTTCCCACTGTTTTACCTTTTCCATTGACATGAACTTTTGAATTGAAGGAGTTTTTGGCAACAGTCTTGTGCTTCTCTCTAAACACTCTGCAGACCACCGTGCAATTTCTAGCAAGAGACTGAGATCTTTTCTCTAGCGGCAGAGTTTCTCCTTGCAAGATATGAAGGAGAAGCTCTTTGCTGAGTGTTAGGCGGCAAGAGAGGCAGAGGCCAAAGATATACAGAGCTCACCGAAGCTAAGCGCCGGTCTCTGGGGTCTCAGAGCACAAGCCCCTGTCTAGAGCTCACCGCCACCAGCACAACGCTCTCTGCGACGAGGAAGCCACTTCTTTGCCTCCAGGAGACGGAGAGAGCAGCAGCTTCCGAAAGGCGAAGAACCAAGACGAGCAAGAGCCGCATACTGAGGGCAGCTCCCAAACTGAGAGAAAACACTCCCTTGCTACTCTCCACCCATTGCCATTCTCCTTCTATTCCAATGAAAAGAGTTTTGGACAACTATCTTTTGCTCCTTGCTAAACGTTCTGCAGACCTCCGTGCAGATCTAGAACAAGATCGGCGATATTTTCTGTACTGGCACAGGTTCTCCTTGCCAGACGTAGTGGAAAAGCTTTTTACTTAGTGTTAGGCAGCAAGAGAGCTAGAAGACTGAAATTCGGAGCTCCCCCAAGTAAAACACCGGTCCCCGGTGTCTTTCCACTCAAGCCGCTCTCCGGAGCTCCCTGCCACCGGCACCATGCTGTGCGCTCAAAGATGCCGCTTCTTCGCCTTCGGGAGACGGAGAGAAAGGCGGCTTCGGAAAGGCGAAGAACCAAGCCGCACAACACCGGCATTCTGTCATCACCTTTCAACTTTCTAGAAAACAGTAGCTTCCCAGTCTCCTGCCTCTTCCATTGACATTCTTATCGAAAAGGACATTTTGGCATCTGTCTTTTGCTTCGTGCTTAACACTCTGCAGTCCTCCGTGCAACTTTTCGAAGAAGATGGGGATGTTTTCTGCACTTGCACAGTTTCTCCTTGCCAGACATATTGGAAAAGGTTTTGCTAAATGTAGGGCCACAAGAGAGGCAGAAGACGCAGATACGCAGCTCTCCGAAGCTAATCGCAGGTGCCTGGCGTTTTTCCACACAAGCCGCTCTCCGCAGCTCCCTGCGACCGGCACAATGCTCTGTGCGCAAAGATTCTGCTTCTTCCCCTCCAAGAGACGGAGTGAGGGGCAGCTTCCGAAAGGCGAAGAAGCAAGCCGCACACCCCGGCATAGTGTGAGCAGCTTTCAAACGGAGAGAAAACAGTACTTTCCCACTCTTTTACCTTTCCCATTGACATTAGGATTGGAATTGAAGCAGTTTTATGGCATTTCTCTTTTACGTCTTCCTAAACACTCGAAAGACTTCCGTGTACATTCTAGACGAAGACTGGGGAGGTTTTCTTTACTGGCACACTTTCTTCTTCAAAACAGAGTGGAAAAGCTTCTTGCTAACTATTAGGCGACAAGAGAGGGAGAAGACCGCGATACCGGGCTCTCCCAAGCTGATCGCCGGTGCGTGG
Organism: Agelaius phoeniceus; assembly: GCF_051311805.1. NCBI lineage: Eukaryota > Metazoa > Chordata > Aves > Passeriformes > Icteridae > Agelaius > Agelaius phoeniceus. The sequence continues at coordinate 9,339,140 of NC_135268.1, forward strand.
CGTATTTCCACACAAGCCTTGCTCCGCAGCTCACCGCACAAAGCACAATGCTCTGCGCGCGAAGAAGTCAACTTCTTTGCCTCCGGGAGACGGAGAGCGTGGCAGCTTCCGAAAGGCGCAGAACCAAGCCGCACAACAGCGGCATAGTGAGGGCAGCTTTCAACCTTATCCAAAACTGTACTTTACCAATCTCTTCCCACTCTCATTCACGTTATAGAAGGAATAGAAGGGCTTTTGGAGAACTATCTTTTGCTTCTTGCGAAACACTCTGCAGACCTCTGTGCCACTTGGAGAATGACATCCGGGTTGTTTTCTGCACTAGCACAGTTTCTCCTCGCAAGACGTCGTGGAAAAGCTTTTTCTAAGTGTTAGGCGGCAAGAGAGGCAGAAGACCGGAATTCGGAGCTCTCCCAAGTTAAACGCCGGTCCCTGGTGTTTTTCAGCATAAGCCGCTCTCCGCAGCTCCCAGCGACCGCCACCATGCTCTGTGCGCAAAGATGCCATTTCTTCGCCTCCGGGAGACGGAGAGAGGGGCAGTTTTCGAAAGGCGAAGGAGCAAGACGCACACCCCGGCATAGTTTGAGCAGCTTTCAAATGTACAAAACCAGTACTTTCCCACTCTTTTACCTTTTCCATTGACATGAACTTTTGAATTGAAGGAGTTTTTGGCAACAGTCTTGTGCTTCTCTCTAAACACTCTGCAGACCACCGTGCAATTTCTAGCAAGAGACTGAGATCTTTTCTCTAGCGGCAGAGTTTCTCCTTGCAAGATATGAAGGAGAAGCTCTTTGCTGAGTGTTAGGCGGCAAGAGAGGCAGAGGCCAAAGATATACAGAGCTCACCGAAGCTAAGCGCCGGTCTCTGGGGTCTCAGAGCACAAGCCCCTGTCTAGAGCTCACCGCCACCAGCACAACGCTCTCTGCGACGAGGAAGCCACTTCTTTGCCTCCAGGAGACGGAGAGAGCAGCAGCTTCCGAAAGGCGAAGAACCAAGACGAGCAAGAGCCGCATACTGAGGGCAGCTCCCAAACTGAGAGAAAACACTCCCTTGCTACTCTCCACCCATTGCCATTCTCCTTCTATTCCAATGAAAAGAGTTTTGGACAACTATCTTTTGCTCCTTGCTAAACGTTCTGCAGACCTCCGTGCAGATCTAGAACAAGATCGGCGATATTTTCTGTACTGGCACAGGTTCTCCTTGCCAGACGTAGTGGAAAAGCTTTTTACTTAGTGTTAGGCAGCAAGAGAGCTAGAAGACTGAAATTCGGAGCTCCCCCAAGTAAAACACCGGTCCCCGGTGTCTTTCCACTCAAGCCGCTCTCCGGAGCTCCCTGCCACCGGCACCATGCTGTGCGCTCAAAGATGCCGCTTCTTCGCCTTCGGGAGACGGAGAGAAAGGCGGCTTCGGAAAGGCGAAGAACCAAGCCGCACAACACCGGCATTCTGTCATCACCTTTCAACTTTCTAGAAAACAGTAGCTTCCCAGTCTCCTGCCTCTTCCATTGACATTCTTATCGAAAAGGACATTTTGGCATCTGTCTTTTGCTTCGTGCTTAACACTCTGCAGTCCTCCGTGCAACTTTTCGAAGAAGATGGGGATGTTTTCTGCACTTGCACAGTTTCTCCTTGCCAGACATATTGGAAAAGGTTTTGCTAAATGTAGGGCCACAAGAGAGGCAGAAGACGCAGATACGCAGCTCTCCGAAGCTAATCGCAGGTGCCTGGCGTTTTTCCACACAAGCCGCTCTCCGCAGCTCCCTGCGACCGGCACAATGCTCTGTGCGCAAAGATTCTGCTTCTTCCCCTCCAAGAGACGGAGTGAGGGGCAGCTTCCGAAAGGCGAAGAAGCAAGCCGCACACCCCGGCATAGTGTGAGCAGCTTTCAAACGGAGAGAAAACAGTACTTTCCCACTCTTTTACCTTTCCCATTGACATTAGGATTGGAATTGAAGCAGTTTTATGGCATTTCTCTTTTACGTCTTCCTAAACACTCGAAAGACTTCCGTGTACATTCTAGACGAAGACTGGGGAGGTTTTCTTTACTGGCACACTTTCTTCTTCAAAACAGAGTGGAAAAGCTTCTTGCTAACTATTAGGCGACAAGAGAGGGAGAAGACCGCGATACCGGGCTCTCCCAAGCTGATCGCCGGTGCGTGGCGTATTTCCACACAAGCCTTGCTCCGCAGCTCACCGCACAAAGCACAATGCTCTGCGCGCGAAGAAGTCAACTTCTTTGCCTCCGGGAGACGGAGAGCGTGGCAGCTTCCGAAAGGCGCAGAACCAAGCCGCACAACAGCGGCATAGTGAGGGCAGCTTTCAACCTTATCCAAAACTGTACTTTACCAATCTCTTCCCACTCTCATTCACGTTATAGAAGGAATAGAAGGGCTTTTGGAGAACTATCTTTTGCTTCTTGCGAAACACTCTGCAGACCTCTGTGCCACTTGGAGAATGACATCCGGGTTGTTTTCTGCACTAGCACAGTTTCTCCTCGCAAGACGTCGTGGAAAAGCTTTTTCTAAGTGTTAGGCGGCAAGAGAGGCAGAAGACCGGAATTCGGAGCTCTCCCAAGTTAAACGCCGGTCCCTGGTGTTTTTCAGCATAAGCCGCTCTCCGCAGCTCCCAGCGACCGCCACCATGCTCTGTGCGCAAAGATGCCATTTCTTCGCCTCCGGGAGACGGAGAGAGGGGCAGTTTTCGAAAGGCGAAGGAGCAAGACGCACACCCCGGCATAGTTTGAGCAGCTTTCAAATGTACAAAACCAGTACTTTCCCACTCTTTTACCTTTTCCATTGACATGAACTTTTGAATTGAAGGAGTTTTTGGCAACAGTCTTGTGCTTCTCTCTAAACACTCTGCAGACCACCGTGCAATTTCTAGCAAGAGACTGAGATCTTTTCTCTAGCGGCAGAGTTTCTCCTTGCAAGATATGAAGGAGAAGCTCTTTGCTGAGTGTTAGGCGGCAAGAGAGGCAGAGGCCAAAGATATACAGAGCTCACCGAAGCTAAGCGCCGGTCTCTGGGGTCTCAGAGCACAAGCCCCTGTCTAGAGCTCACCGCCACCAGCACAACGCTCTCTGCGACGAGGAAGCCACTTCTTTGCCTCCAGGAGACGGAGAGAGCAGCAGCTTCCGAAAGGCGAAGAACCAAGACGAGCAAGAGCCGCATACTGAGGGCAGCTCCCAAACTGAGAGAAAACACTCCCTTGCTACTCTCCACCCATTGCCATTCTCCTTCTATTCCAATGAAAAGAGTTTTGGACAACTATCTTTTGCTCCTTGCTAAACGTTCTGCAGACCTCCGTGCAGATCTAGAACAAGATCGGCGATATTTTCTGTACTGGCACAGGTTCTCCTTGCCAGACGTAGTGGAAAAGCTTTTTACTTAGTGTTAGGCAGCAAGAGAGCTAGAAGACTGAAATTCGGAGCTCCCCCAAGTAAAACACCGGTCCCCGGTGTCTTTCCACTCAAGCCGCTCTCCGGAGCTCCCTGCCACCGGCACCATGCTGTGCGCTCAAAGATGCCGCTTCTTCGCCTTCGGGAGACGGAGAGAAAGGCGGCTTCGGAAAGGCGAAGAACCAAGCCGCACAACACCGGCATTCTGTCATCACCTTCCAACTTTCTAGAAAACAGTAGCTTCCCAGTCTCCTGCCTCTTCCATTGACATTCTTATCGAAAAGGACATTTTGGCATCTGTCTTTTGCTTCGTGCTTAACACTCTGCAGTCCTCCGTGCAACTTTTCGAAGAAGATGGGGATGTTTTCTGCACTTGCACAGTTTCTCCTTGCCAGACATATTGGAAAAGGTTTTGCTAAATGTAGGGCCACAAGAGAGGCAGAAGACGCAGATACGCAGCTCTCCGAAGCTAATCGCAGGTGCCTGGCGTTTTTCCACACAAGCCGCTCTCCGCAGCTCCCTGCGACCGGCACAATGCTCTGTGCGCAAAGATTCTGCTTCTTCCCCTCCAAGAGACGGAGTGAGGGGCAGCTTCCGAAAGGCGAAGAAGCAAGCCGCACACCCCGGCATAGTGTGAGCAGCTTTCAAACGGAGAGAAAACAGTACTTTCCCACTCTTTTACCTTTCCCATTGACATTAGGATTGGAATTGAAGCAGTTTTATGGCATTTCTCTTTTACGTCTTCCTAAACACTCGAAAGACTTCCGTGTACATTCTAGACGAAGACTGGGGAGGTTTTCTTTACTGGCACACTTTCTTCTTCAAAACAGAGTGGAAAAGCTTCTTGCTAACTATTAGGCGACAAGAGAGGGAGAAGACCGCGATACTGGGCTCTCCCAAGCTGATCGCCGGTGCGTGGCGTATTTCCACACAAGCCTTGCTCCGCAGCTCACCGCACAAAGCACAATGCTCTGCGCGCGAAGAAGTCAACTTCTTTGCCTCCGGGAGACGGAGAGCGTGGCAGCTTCCGAAAGGCGCAGAACCAAGCCGCACAACAGCGGCATAGTGAGGGCAGCTTTCAACCTTATCCAAAACTGTACTTTACCAATCTCTTCCCACTCTCATTCACGTTATAGAAGGAATAGAAGGGCTTTTGGAGAACTATCTTTTGCTTCTTGCGAAACACTCTGCAGACCTCTGTGCCACTTGGAGAATGACATCCGGGTTGTTTTCTGCACTAGCACAGTTTCTCCTCGCAAGACGTCGTGGAAAAGCTTTTTCTAAGTGTTAGGCGGCAAGAGAGGCAGAAGACCGGAATTCGGAGCTCTCCCAAGTTAAACGCCGGTCCCTGGTGTTTTTCAGCATAAGCCGCTCTCCGCAGCTCCCAGCGACCGCCACCATGCTCTGTGCGCAAAGATGCCATTTCTTCGCCTCCGGGAGACGGAGAGAGGGGCAGTTTTCGAAAGGCGAAGGAGCAAGACGCACACCCCGGCATAGTTTGAGCAGCTTTCAAATGTACAAAACCAGTACTTTCCCACTGTTTTACCTTTTCCATTGACATGAACTTTTGAATTGAAGGAGTTTTTGGCAACAGTCTTGTGCTTCTCTCTAAACACTCTGCAGACCACCGTGCAATTTCTAGCAAGAGACTGAGATCTTTTCTCTAGCGGCAGAGTTTCTCCTTGCAAGATATGAAGGAGAAGCTCTTTGCTGAGTGTTAGGCGGCAAGAGAGGCAGAGGCCAAAGATATACAGAGCTCACCGAAGCTAAGCGCCGGTCTCTGGGGTCTCAGAGCACAAGCCCCTGTCTAGAGCTCACCGCCACCAGCACAACGCTCTCTGCGACGAGGAAGCCACTTCTTTGCCTCCAGGAGACGGAGAGAGCAGCAGCTTCCGAAAGGCGAAGAACCAAGACGAGCAAGAGCCGCATACTGAGGGCAGCTCCCAAACTGAGAGAAAACACTCCCTTGCTACTCTCCACCCATTGCCATTCTCCTTCTATTCCAATGAAAAGAGTTTTGGACAACTATCTTTTGCTCCTTGCTAAACGTTCTGCAGACCTCCGTGCAGATCTAGAACAAGATCGGCGATATTTTCTGTACTGGCACAGGTTCTCCTTGCCAGACGTAGTGGAAAAGCTTTTTACTTAGTGTTAGGCAGCAAGAGAGCTAGAAGACTGAAATTCGGAGCTCCCCCAAGTAAAACACCGGTCCCCGGTGTCTTTCCACTCAAGCCGCTCTCCGGAGCTCCCTGCCACCGGCACCATGCTGTGCGCTCAAAGATGCCGCTTCTTCGCCTTCGGGAGACGGAGAGAAAGGCGGCTTCGGAAAGGCGAAGAACCAAGCCGCACAACACCGGCATTCTGTCATCACCTTTCAACTTTCTAGAAAACAGTAGCTTCCCAGTCTCCTGCCTCTTCCATTGACATTCTTATCGAAAAGGACATTTTGGCATCTGTCTTTTGCTTCGTGCTTAACACTCTGCAGTCCTCCGTGCAACTTTTCGAAGAAGATGGGGATGTTTTCTGCACTTGCACAGTTTCTCCTTGCCAGACATATTGGAAAAGGTTTTGCTAAATGTAGGGCCACAAGAGAGGCAGAAGACGCAGATACGCAGCTCTCCGAAGCTAATCGCAGGTGCCTGGCGTTTTTCCACACAAGCCGCTCTCCGCAGCTCCCTGCGACCGGCACAATGCTCTGTGCGCAAAGATTCTGCTTCTTCCCCTCCAAGAGACGGAGTGAGGGGCAGCTTCCGAAAGGCGAAGAAGCAAGCCGCACACCCCGGCATAGTGTGAGCAGCTTTCAAACGGAGAGAAAACAGTACTTTCCCACTCTTTTACCTTTCCCATTGACATTAGGATTGGAATTGAAGCAGTTTTATGGCATTTCTCTTTTACGTCTTCCTAAACACTCGAAAGACTTCCGTGTACATTCTAGACGAAGACTGGGGAGGTTTTCTTTACTGGCACACTTTCTTCTTCAAAACAGAGTGGAAAAGCTTCTTGCTAACTATTAGGCGACAAGAGAGGGAGAAGACCGCGATACCGGGCTCTCCCAAGCTGATCGCCGGTGCGTGGCGTATTTCCACACAAGCCTTGCTCCGCAGCTCACCGCACAAAGCACAATGCTCTGCGCGCGAAGAAGTCAACTTCTTTGCCTCCGGGAGACGGAGAGCGTGGCAGCTTCCGAAAGGCGCAGAACCAAGCCGCACAACAGCGGCATAGTGAGGGCAGCTTTCAACCTTATCCAAAACTGTACTTTACCAATCTCTTCCCACTCTCATTCACGTTATAGAAGGAATAGAAGGGCTTTTGGAGAACTATCTTTTGCTTCTTGCGAAACACTCTGCAGACCTCTGTGCCACTTGGAGAATGACATCCGGGTTGTTTTCTGCACTAGCACAGTTTCTCCTCGCAAGACGTCGTGGAAAAGCTTTTTCTAAGTGTTAGGCGGCAAGAGAGGCAGAAGACCGGAATTCGGAGCTCTCCCAAGTTAAACGCCGGTCCCTGGTGTTTTTCAGCATAAGCCGCTCTCCGCAGCTCCCAGCGACCGCCACCATGCTCTGTGCGCAAAGATGCCATTTCTTCGCCTCCGGGAGACGGAGAGAGGGGCAGTTTTCGAAAGGCGAAGGAGCAAGACGCACACCCCGGCATAGTTTGAGCAGCTTTCAAATGTACAAAACCAGTACTTTCCCACTGTTTTACCTTTTCCATTGACATGAACTTTTGAATTGAAGGAGTTTTTGGCAACAGTCTTGTGCTTCTCTCTAAACACTCTGCAGACCACCGTGCAATTTCTAGCAAGAGACTGAGATCTTTTCTCTAGCGGCAGAGTTTCTCCTTGCAAGATATGAAGGAGAAGCTCTTTGCTGAGTGTTAGGCGGCAAGAGAGGCAGAGGCCAAAGATATACAGAGCTCACCGAAGCTAAGCGCCGGTCTCTGGGGTCTCAGAGCACAAGCCCCTGTCTAGAGCTCACCGCCACCAGCACAACGCTCTCTGCGACGAGGAAGCCACTTCTTTGCCTCCAGGAGACGGAGAGAGCAGCAGCTTCCGAAAGGCGAAGAACCAAGACGAGCAAGAGCCGCATACTGAGGGCAGCTCCCAAACTGAGAGAAAACACTCCCTTGCTACTCTCCACCCATTGCCATTCTCCTTCTATTCCAATGAAAAGAGTTTTGGACAACTATCTTTTGCTCCTTGCTAAACGTTCTGCAGACCTCCGTGCAGATCTAGAACAAGATCGGCGATATTTTCTGTACTGGCACAGGTTCTCCTTGCCAGACGTAGTGGAAAAGCTTTTTACTTAGTGTTAGGCAGCAAGAGAGCTAGAAGACTGAAATTCGGAGCTCCCCCAAGTAAAACACCGGTCCCCGGTGTCTTTCCACTCAAGCCGCTCTCCGGAGCTCCCTGCCACCGGCACCATGCTGTGCGCTCAAAGATGCCGCTTCTTCGCCTTCGGGAGACGGAGAGAAAGGCGGCTTCGGAAAGGCGAAGAACCAAGCCGCACAACACCGGCATTCTGTCATCACCTTTCAACTTTCTAGAAAACAGTAGCTTCCCAGTCTCCTGCCTCTTCCATTGACATTCTTATCGAAAAGGACATTTTGGCATCTGTCTTTTGCTTCGTGCTTAACACTCTGCAGTCCTCCGTGCAACTTTTCGAAGAAGATGGGGATGTTTTCTGCACTTGCACAGTTTCTCCTTGCCAGACATATTGGAAAAGGTTTTGCTAAATGTAGGGCCACAAGAGAGGCAGAAGACGCAGATACGCAGCTCTCCGAAGCTAATCGCAGGTGCCTGGCGTTTTTCCACACAAGCCGCTCTCCGCAGCTCCCTGCGACCGGCACAATGCTCTGTGCGCAAAGATTCTGCTTCTTCCCCTCCAAGAGACGGAGTGAGGGGCAGCTTCCGAAAGGCGAAGAAGCAAGCCGCACACCCCGGCATAGTGTGAGCAGCTTTCAAACGGAGAGAAAACAGTACTTTCCCACTCTTTTACCTTTCCCATTGACATTAGGATTGGAATTGAAGCAGTTTTATGGCATTTCTCTTTTACTTCTTCCTAAACACTCGAAAGACTTCCGTGTACATTCTAGACGAAGACTGGGGAGGTTTTCTTTACTGGCACACTTTCTTCTTCAAAACAGAGTGGAAAAGCTTCTTGCTAACTATTAGGCGACAAGAGAGGGAGAAGACCGCGATACCGGGCTCTCCCAAGCTGATCGCCGGTGCGTGGCGTATTTCCACACAAGCCTTGCTCCGCAGCTCACCGCACAAAGCACAATGCTCTGCGCGCGAAGAAGTCAACTTCTTTGCCTCCGGGAGACGGAGAGCGTGGCAGCTTCCGAAAGGCGCAGAACCAAGCCGCACAACAGCGGCATAGTGAGGGCAGCTTTCAACCTTATCCAAAACTGTACTTTACCAATCTCTTCCCACTCTCATTCACGTTATAGAAGGAATAGAAGGGCTTTTGGAGAACTATCTTTTGCTTCTTGCGAAACACTCTGCAGACCTCTGTGCCACTTGGAGAATGACATCCGGGTTGTTTTCTGCACTAGCACAGTTTCTCCTCGCAAGACGTCGTGGAAAAGCTTTTTCTAAGTGTTAGGCGGCAAGAGAGGCAGAAGACCGGAATTCGGAGCTCTCCCAAGTTAAACGCCGGTCCCTGGTGTTTTTCAGCATAAGCCGCTCTCCGCAGCTCCCAGCGACCGCCACCATGCTCTGTGCGCAAAGATGCCATTTCTTCGCCTCCGGGAGACGGAGAGAGGGGCAGTTTTCGAAAGGCGAAGGAGCAAGACGCACACCCCGGCATAGTTTGAGCAGCTTTCAAATGTACAAAACCAGTACTTTCCCACTGTTTTACCTTTTCCATTGACATGAACTTTTGAATTGAAGGAGTTTTTGGCAACAGTCTTGTGCTTCTCTCTAAACACTCTGCAGACCACCGTGCAATTTCTAGCAAGAGACTGAGATCTTTTCTCTAGCGGCAGAGTTTCTCCTTGCAAGATATGAAGGAGAAGCTCTTTGCTGAGTGTTAGGCGGCAAGAGAGGCAGAGGCCAAAGATATACAGAGCTCACCGAAGCTAAGCGCCGGTCTCTGGGGTCTCAGAGCACAAGCCCCTGTCTAGAGCTCACCGCCACCAGCACAACGCTCTCTGCGACGAGGAAGCCACTTCTTTGCCTCCAGGAGACGGAGAGAGCAGCAGCTTCCGAAAGGCGAAGAACCAAGACGAGCAAGAGCCGCATACTGAGGGCAGCTCCCAAACTGAGAGAAAACACTCCCTTGCTACTCTCCACCCATTGCCATTCTCCTTCTATTCCAATGAAAAGAGTTTTGGACAACTATCTTTTGCTCCTTGCTAAACGTTCTGCAGACCTCCGTGCAGATCTAGAACAAGATCGGCGATATTTTCTGTACTGGCACAGGTTCTCCTTGCCAGACGTAGTGGAAAAGCTTTTTACTTAGTGTTAGGCAGCAAGAGAGCTAGAAGACTGAAATTCGGAGCTCCCCCAAGTAAAACACCGGTCCCCGGTGTCTTTCCACTCAAGCCGCTCTCCGGAGCTCCCTGCCACCGGCACCATGCTGTGCGCTCAAAGATGCCGCTTCTTCGCCTTCGGGAGACGGAGAGAAAGGCGGCTTCGGAAAGGCGAAGAACCAAGCCGCACAACACCGGCATTCTGTCATCACCTTCCAACTTTCTAGAAAACAGTAGCTTCCCAGTCTCCTGCCTCTTCCATTGACATTCTTATCGAAAAGGACATTTTGGCATCTGTCTTTTGCTTCGTGCTTAACACTCTGCAGTCCTCCGTGCAACTTTTCGAAGAAGATGGGGATGTTTTCTGCACTTGCACAGTTTCTCCTTGCCAGACATATTGGAAAAGGTTTTGCTAAATGTAGGGCCACAAGAGAGGCAGAAGACGCAGATACGCAGCTCTCCGAAGCTAATCGCAGGTGCCTGGCGTTTTTCCACACAAGCCGCTCTCCGCAGCTCCCTGCGACCGGCACAATGCTCTGTGCGCAAAGATTCTGCTTCTTCCCCTCCAAGAGACGGAGTGAGGGGCAGCTTCCGAAAGGCGAAGAAGCAAGCCGCACACCCCGGCATAGTGTGAGCAGCTTTCAAACGGAGAGAAAACAGTACTTTCCCACTCTTTTACCTTTCCCATTGACATTAGGATTGGAATTGAAGCAGTTTTATGGCATTTCTCTTTTACTTCTTCCTAAACACTCGAAAGACTTCCGTGTACATTCTAGACGAAGACTGGGGAGGTTTTCTTTACTGGCACACTTTCTTCTTCAAAACAGAGTGGAAAAGCTTCTTGCTAACTATTAGGCGACAAGAGAGGGAGAAGACCGCGATACCGGGCTCTCCCAAGCTGATCGCCGGTGCGTGGCGTATTTCCACACAAGCCTTGCTCCGCAGCTCACCGCACAAAGCACAATGCTCTGCGCGCGAAGAAGTCAACTTCTTTGCCTCCGGGAGACGGAGAGCGTGGCAGCTTCCGAAAGGCGCAGAACCAAGCCGCACAACAGCGGCATAGTGAGGGCAGCTTTCAACCTTATCCAAAACTGTACTTTACCAATCTCTTCCCACTCTCATTCACGTTATAGAAGGAATAGAAGGGCTTTTGGAGAACTATCTTTTGCTTCTTGCGAAACACTCTGCAGACCTCTGTGCCACTTGGAGAATGACATCCGGGTTGTTTTCTGCACTAGCACAGTTTCTCCTCGCAAGACGTCGTGGAAAAGCTTTTTCTAAGTGTTAGGCGGCAAGAGAGGCAGAAGACCGGAATTCGGAGCTCTCCCAAGTTAAACGCCGGTCCCTGGTGTTTTTCAGCATAAGCCGCTCTCCGCAGCTCCCAGCGACCGCCACCATGCTCTGTGCGCAAAGATGCCATTTCTTCGCCTCCGGGAGACGGAGAGAGGGGCAGTTTTCGAAAGGCGAAGGAGCAAGACGCACACCCCGGCATAGTTTGAGCAGCTTTCAAATGTACAAAACCAGTACTTTCCCACTGTTTTACCTTTTCCATTGACATGAACTTTTGAATTGAAGGAGTTTTTGGCAACAGTCTTGTGCTTCTCTCTAAACACTCTGCAGACCACCGTGCAATTTCTAGCAAGAGACTGAGATCTTTTCTCTAGCGGCAGAGTTTCTCCTTGCAAGATATGAAGGAGAAGCTCTTTGCTGAGTGTTAGGCGGCAAGAGAGGCAGAGGCCAAAGATATACAGAGCTCACCGAAGCTAAGCGCCGGTCTCTGGGGTCTCAGAGCACAAGCCCCTGTCTAGAGCTCACCGCCACCAGCACAACGCTCTCTGCGACGAGGAAGCCACTTCTTTGCCTCCAGGAGACGGAGAGAGCAGCAGCTTCCGAAAGGCGAAGAACCAAGACGAGCAAGAGCCGCATACTGAGGGCAGCTCCCAAACTGAGAGAAAACACTCCCTTGCTACTCTCCACCCATTGCCATTCTCCTTCTATTCCAATGAAAAGAGTTTTGGACAACTATCTTTTGCTCCTTGCTAAACGTTCTGCAGACCTCCGTGCAGATCTAGAACAAGATCGGCGATATTTTCTGTACTGGCACAGGTTCTCCTTGCCAGACGTAGTGGAAAAGCTTTTTACTTAGTGTTAGGCAGCAAGAGAGCTAGAAGACTGAAATTCGGAGCTCCCCCAAGTAAAACACCGGTCCCCGGTGTCTTTCCACTCAAGCCGCTCTCCGGAGCTCCCTGCCACCGGCACCATGCTGTGCGCTCAAAGATGCCGCTTCTTCGCCTTCGGGAGACGGAGAGAAAGGCGGCTTCGGAAAGGCGAAGAACCAAGCCGCACAACACCGGCATTCTGTCATCACCTTCCAACTTTCTAGAAAACAGTAGCTTCCCAGTCTCCTGCCTCTTCCATTGACATTCTTATCGAAAAGGACATTTTGGCATCTGTCTTTTGCTTCGTGCTTAACACTCTGCAGTCCTCCGTGCAACTTTTCGAAGAAGATGGGGATGTTTTCTGCACTTGCACAGTTTCTCCTTGCCAGACATATTGGAAAAGGTTTTGCTAAATGTAGGGCCACAAGAGAGGCAGAAGACGCAGATACGCAGCTCTCCGAAGCTAATCGCAGGTGCCTGGCGTTTTTCCACACAAGCCGCTCTCCGCAGCTCCCTGCGACCGGCACAATGCTCTGTGCGCAAAGATTCTGCTTCTTCCCCTCCAAGAGACGGAGTGAGGGGCAGCTTCCGAAAGGCGAAGAAGCAAGCCGCACACCCCGGCATAGTGTGAGCAGCTTTCAAACGGAGAGAAAACAGTACTTTCCCACTCTTTTACCTTTCCCATTGACATTAGGATTGGAATTGAAGCAGTTTTATGGCATTTCTCTTTTACTTCTTCCTAAACACTCGAAAGACTTCCGTGTACATTCTAGACGAAGACTGGGGAGGTTTTCTTTACTGGCACACTTTCTTCTTCAAAACAGAGTGGAAAAGCTTCTTGCTAACTATTAGGCGACAAGAGAGGGAGAAGACCGCGATACCGGGCTCTCCCAAGCTGATCGCCGGTGCGTGGCGTATTTCCACACAAGCCTTGCTCCGCAGCTCACCGCACAAAGCACAATGCTCTGCGCGCGAAGAAGTCAACTTCTTTGCCTCCGGGAGACGGAGAGCGTGGCAGCTTCCGAAAGGCGCAGAACCAAGCCGCACAACAGCGGCATAGTGAGGGCAGCTTTCAACCTTATCCAAAACTGTACTTTACCAATCTCTTCCCACTCTCATTCACGTTATAGAAGGAATAGAAGGGCTTTTGGAGAACTATCTTTTGCTTCTTGCGAAACACTCTGCAGACCTCTGTGCCACTTGGAGAATGACATCCGGGTTGTTTTCTGCACTAGCACAGTTTCTCCTTGCAAGACGTCGTGGAAAAGCTTTTTCTAAGTGTTAGGCGGCAAGAGAGGCAGAAGACCGGAATTCGGAGCTCTCCCAAGTTAAACGCCGGTCCCTGGTGTTTTTCAGCATAAGCCGCTCTCCGCAGCTCCCAGCGACCGCCACCATGCTCTGTGCGCAAAGATGCCATTTCTTCGCCTCCGGGAGACGGAGAGAGGGGCAGTTTTCGAAAGGCGAAGGAGCAAGACGCACACCCCGGCATAGTTTGAGCAGCTTTCAAATGTACAAAACCAGTACTTTCCCACTGTTTTACCTTTTCCATTGACATGAACTTTTGAATTGAAGGAGTTTTTGGCAACAGTCTTGTGCTTCTCTCTAAACACTCTGCAGACCACCGTGCAATTTCTAGCAAGAGACTGAGATCTTTTCTCTAGCGGCAGAGTTTCTCCTTGCAAGATATGAAGGAGAAGCTCTTTGCTGAGTGTTAGGCGGCAAGAGAGGCAGAGGCCAAAGATATACAGAGCTCACCGAAGCTAAGCGCCGGTCTCTGGGGTCTCAGAGCACAAGCCCCTGTCTAGAGCTCACCGCCACCAGCACAACGCTCTCTGCGACGAGGAAGCCACTTCTTTGCCTCCAGGAGACGGAGAGAGCAGCAGCTTCCGAAAGGCGAAGAACCAAGACGAGCAAGAGCCGCATACTGAGGGCAGCTCCCAAACTGAGAGAAAACACTCCCTTGCTACTCTCCACCCATTGCCATTCTCCTTCTATTCCAATGAAAAGAGTTTTGGACAACTATCTTTTGCTCCTTGCTAAACGTTCTGCAGACCTCCGTGCAGATCTAGAACAAGATCGGCGATATTTTCTGTACTGGCACAGGTTCTCCTTGCCAGACGTAGTGGAAAAGCTTTTTACTTAGTGTTAGGCAGCAAGAGAGCTAGAAGACTGAAATTCGGAGCTCCCCCAAGTAAAACACCGGTCCCCGGTGTCTTTCCACTCAAGCCGCTCTCCGGAGCTCCCTGCCACCGGCACCATGCTGTGCGCTCAAAGATGCCGCTTCTTCGCCTTCGGGAGACGGAGAGAAAGGCGGCTTCGGAAAGGCGAAGAACCAAGCCGCACAACACCGGCATTCTGTCATCACCTTTCAACTTTCTAGAAAACAGTAGCTTCCCAGTCTCCTGCCTCTTCCATTGACATTCTTATCGAAAAGGACATTTTGGCATCTGTCTTTTGCTTCGTGCTTAACACTCTGCAGTCCTCCGTGCAACTTTTCGAAGAAGATGGGGATGTTTTCTGCACTTGCACAGTTTCTCCTTGCCAGACATATTGGAAAAGGTTTTGCTAAATGTAGGGCCACAAGAGAGGCAGAAGACGCAGATACGCAGCTCTCCGAAGCTAATCGCAGGTGCCTGGCGTTTTTCCACACAAGCCGCTCTCCGCAGCTCCCTGCGACCGGCACAATGCTCTGTGCGCAAAGATTCTGCTTCTTCCCCTCCAAGAGACGGAGTGAGGGGCAGCTTCCGAAAGGCGAAGAAGCAAGCCGCACACCCCGGCATAGTGTGAGCAGCTTTCAAACGGAGAGAAAACAGTACTTTCCCACTCTTTTACCTTTCCCATTGACATTAGGATTGGAATTGAAGCAGTTTTATGGCATTTCTCTTTTACTTCTTCCTAAACACTCGAAAGACTTCCGTGTACATTCTAGACGAAGACTGGGGAGGTTTTCTTTACTGGCACACTTTCTTCTTCAAAACAGAGTGGAAAAGCTTCTTGCTAACTATTAGGCGACAAGAGAGGGAGAAGACCGCGATACCGGGCTCTCCCAAGCTGATCGCCGGTGCGTGGCGTATTTCCACACAAGCCTTGCTCCGCAGCTCACCGCACAAAGCACAATGCTCTGCGCGCGAAGAAGTCAACTTCTTTGCCTCCGGGAGACGGAGAGCGTGGCAGCTTCCGAAAGGCGCAGAACCAAGCCGCACAACAGCGGCATAGTGAGGGCAGCTTTCAACCTTATCCAAAACTGTACTTTACCAATCTCTTCCCACTCTCATTCACGTTATAGAAGGAATAGAAGGGCTTTTGGAGAACTATCTTTTGCTTCTTGCGAAACACTCTGCAGACCTCTGTGCCACTTGGAGAATGACATCCGGGTTGTTTTCTGCACTAGCACAGTTTCTCCTCGCAAGACGTCGTGGAAAAGCTTTTTCTAAGTGTTAGGCGGCAAGAGAGGCAGAAGACCGGAATTCGGAGCTCTCCCAAGTTAAACGCCGGTCCCTGGTGTTTTTCAGCATAAGCCGCTCTCCGCAGCTCCCAGCGACCGCCACCATGCTCTGTGCGCAAAGATGCCATTTCTTCGCCTCCGGGAGACGGAGAGAGGGGCAGTTTTCGAAAGGCGAAGGAGCAAGACGCACACCCCGGCATAGTTTGAGCAGCTTTCAAATGTACAAAACCAGTACTTTCCCACTGTTTTACCTTTTCCATTGACATGAACTTTTGAATTGAAGGAGTTTTTGGCAACAGTCTTGTGCTTCTCTCTAAACACTCTGCAGACCACCGTGCAATTTCTAGCAAGAGACTGAGATCTTTTCTCTAGCGGCAGAGTTTCTCCTTGCAAGATATGAAGGAGAAGCTCTTTGCTGAGTGTTAGGCGGCAAGAGAGGCAGAGGCCAAAGATATACAGAGCTCACCGAAGCTAAGCGCCGGTCTCTGGGGTCTCAGAGCACAAGCCCCTGTCTAGAGCTCACCGCCACCAGCACAACGCTCTCTGCGACGAGGAAGCCACTTCTTTGCCTCCAGGAGACGGAGAGAGCAGCAGCTTCCGAAAGGCGAAGAACCAAGACGAGCAAGAGCCGCATACTGAGGGCAGCTCCCAAACTGAGAGAAAACACTCCCTTGCTACTCTCCACCCATTGCCATTCTCCTTCTATTCCAATGAAAAGAGTTTTGGACAACTATCTTTTGCTCCTTGCTAAACGTTCTGCAGACCTCCGTGCAGATCTAGAACAAGATCGGCGATATTTTCTGTACTGGCACAGGTTCTCCTTGCCAGACGTAGTGGAAAAGCTTTTTACTTAGTGTTAGGCAGCAAGAGAGCTAGAAGACTGAAATTCGGAGCTCCCCCAAGTAAAACACCGGTCCCCGGTGTCTTTCCACTCAAGCCGCTCTCCGGAGCTCCCTGCCACCGGCACCATGCTGTGCGCTCAAAGATGCCGCTTCTTCGCCTTCGGGAGACGGAGAGAAAGGCGGCTTCGGAAAGGCGAAGAACCAAGCCGCACAACACCGGCATTCTGTCATCACCTTTCAACTTTCTAGAAAACAGTAGCTTCCCAGTCTCCTGCCTCTTCCATTGACATTCTTATCGAAAAGGACATTTTGGCATCTGTCTTTTGCTTCGTGCTTAACACTCTGCAGTCCTCCGTGCAACTTTTCGAAGAAGATGGGGATGTTTTCTGCACTTGCACAGTTTCTCCTTGCCAGACATATTGGAAAAGGTTTTGCTAAATGTAGGGCCACAAGAGAGGCAGAAGACGCAGATACGCAGCTCTCCGAAGCTAATCGCAGGTGCCTGGCGTTTTTCCACACAAGCCGCTCTCCGCAGCTCCCTGCGACCGGCACAATGCTCTGTGCGCAAAGATTCTGCTTCTTCCCCTCCAAGAGACGGAGTGAGGGGCAGCTTCCGAAAGGCGAAGAAGCAAGCCGCACACCCCGGCATAGTGTGAGCAGCTTTCAAACGGAGAGAAAACAGTACTTTCCCACTCTTTTACCTTTCCCATTGACATTAGGATTGGAATTGAAGCAGTTTTATGGCATTTCTCTTTTACTTCTTCCTAAACACTCGAAAGACTTCCGTGTACATTCTAGACGAAGACTGGGGAGGTTTTCTTTACTGGCACACTTTCTTCTTCAAAACAGAGTGGAAAAGCTTCTTGCTAACTATTAGGCGACAAGAGAGGGAGAAGACCGCGATACCGGGCTCTCCCAAGCTGATCGCCGGTGCGTGGCGTATTTCCACACAAGCCTTGCTCCGCAGCTCACCGCACAAAGCACAATGCTCTGCGCGCGAAGAAGTCAACTTCTTTGCCTCCGGGAGACGGAGAGCGTGGCAGCTTCCGAAAGGCGCAGAACCAAGCCGCACAACAGCGGCATAGTGAGGGCAGCTTTCAACCTTATCCAAAACTGTACTTTACCAATCTCTTCCCACTCTCATTCACGTTATAGAAGGAATAGAAGGGCTTTTGGAGAACTATCTTTTGCTTCTTGCGAAACACTCTGCAGACCTCTGTGCCACTTGGAGAATGACATCCGGGTTGTTTTCTGCACTAGCACAGTTTCTCCTCGCAAGACGTCGTGGAAAAGCTTTTTCTAAGTGTTAGGCGGCAAGAGAGGCAGAAGACCGGAATTCGGAGCTCTCCCAAGTTAAACGCCGGTCCCTGGTGTTTTTCAGCATAAGCCGCTCTCCGCAGCTCCCAGCGACCGCCACCATGCTCTGTGCGCAAAGATGCCATTTCTTCGCCTCCGGGAGACGGAGAGAGGGGCAGTTTTCGAAAGGCGAAGGAGCAAGACGCACACCCCGGCATAGTTTGAGCAGCTTTCAAATGTACAAAACCAGTACTTTCCCACTGTTTTACCTTTTCCATTGACATGAACTTTTGAATTGAAGGAGTTTTTGGCAACAGTCTTGTGCTTCTCTCTAAACACTCTGCAGACCACCGTGCAATTTCTAGCAAGAGACTGAGATCTTTTCTCTAGCGGCAGAGTTTCTCCTTGCAAGATATGAAGGAGAAGCTCTTTGCTGAGTGTTAGGCGGCAAGAGAGGCAGAGGCCAAAGATATACAGAGCTCACCGAAGCTAAGCGCCGGTCTCTGGGGTCTCAGAGCACAAGCCCCTGTCTAGAGCTCACCGCCACCAGCACAACGCTCTCTGCGACGAGGAAGCCACTTCTTTGCCTCCAGGAGACGGAGAGAGCAGCAGCTTCCGAAAGGCGAAGAACCAAGACGAGCAAGAGCCGCATACTGAGGGCAGCTCCCAAACTGAGAGAAAACACTCCCTTGCTACTCTCCACCCATTGCCATTCTCCTTCTATTCCAATGAAAAGAGTTTTGGACAACTATCTTTTGCTCCTTGCTAAACGTTCTGCAGACCTCCGTGCAGATCTAGAACAAGATCGGCGATATTTTCTGTACTGGCACAGGTTCTCCTTGCCAGACGTAGTGGAAAAGCTTTTTACTTAGTGTTAGGCAGCAAGAGAGCTAGAAGACTGAAATTCGGAGCTCCCCCAAGTAAAACACCGGTCCCCGGTGTCTTTCCACTCAAGCCGCTCTCCGGAGCTCCCTGCCACCGGCACCATGCTGTGCGCTCAAAGATGCCGCTTCTTCGCCTTCGGGAGACGGAGAGAAAGGCGGCTTCGGAAAGGCGAAGAACCAAGCCGCACAACACCGGCATTCTGTCATCACCTTTCAACTTTCTAGAAAACAGTAGCTTCCCAGTCTCCTGCCTCTTCCATTGACATTCTTATCGAAAAGGACATTTTGGCATCTGTCTTTTGCTTCGTGCTTAACACTCTGCAGTCCTCCGTGCAACTTTTCGAAGAAGATGGGGATGTTTTCTGCACTTGCACAGTTTCTCCTTGCCAGACATATTGGAAAAGGTTTTGCTAAATGTAGGGCCACAAGAGAGGCAGAAGACGCAGATACGCAGCTCTCCGAAGCTAATCGCAGGTGCCTGGCGTTTTTCCACACAAGCCGCTCTCCGCAGCTCCCTGCGACCGGCACAATGCTCTGTGCGCAAAGATTCTGCTTCTTCCCCTCCGGGAGACGGAGTGAGGGGCAGCTTCCGAAAGGCGAAGAAGCAAGCCGCACACCCCGGCATAGTGTGAGCAGCTTTCAAACGGAGAGAAAACAGTACTTTCCCACTCTTTTACCTTTCCCATTGACATTAGGATTGGAATTGAAGCAGTTTTATGGCATTTCTCTTTTACGTCTTCCTAAACACTCGAAAGACTTCCGTGTACATTCTAGACGAAGACTGGGGAGGTTTTCTTTACTGGCACACTTTCTTCTTCAAAACAGAGTGGAAAAGCTTCTTGCTAACTATTAGGCGACAAGAGAGGGAGAAGACCGCGATACCGGGCTCTCCCAAGCTGATCGCCGGTGCGTGGCGTATTTCCACACAAGCCTTGCTCCGCAGCTCACCGCACAAAGCACAATGCTCTGCGCGCGAAGAAGTCAACTTCTTTGCCTCCGGGAGACGGAGAGCGTGGCAGCTTCCGAAAGGCGCAGAACCAAGCCGCACAACAGCGGCATAGTGAGGGCAGCTTTCAACCTTATCCAAAACTGTACTTTACCAATCTCTTCCCACTCTCATTCACGTTATAGAAGGAATAGAAGGGCTTTTGGAGAACTATCTTTTGCTTCTTGCGAAACACTCTGCAGACCTCTGTGCCACTTGGAGAATGACATCCGGGTTGTTTTCTGCACTAGCACAGTTTCTCCTCGCAAGACGTCGTGGAAAAGCTTTTTCTAAGTGTTAGGCGGCAAGAGAGGCAGAAGACCGGAATTCGGAGCTCTCCCAAGTTAAACGCCGGTCCCTGGTGTTTTTCAGCATAAGCCGCTCTCCGCAGCTCCCAGCGACCGCCACCATGCTCTGTGCGCAAAGATGCCATTTCTTCGCCTCCGGGAGACGGAGAGAGGGGCAGTTTTCGAAAGGCGAAGGAGCAAGACGCACACCCCGGCGTAGTTTGAGCAGCTTTCAAATGTACAAAACCAGTACTTTCCCACTGTTTTACCTTTTCCATTGACATGAACTTTTGAATTGAAGGAGTTTTTGGCAACAGTCTTGTGCTTCTCTCTAAACACTCTGCAGACCACCGTGCAATTTCTAGCAAGAGACTGAGATCTTTTCTCTAGCGGCAGAGTTTCTCCTTGCAAGATATGAAGGAGAAGCTCTTTGCTGAGTGTTAGGCGGCAAGAGAGGCAGAGGCCAAAGATATACAGAGCTCACCGAAGCTAAGCGCCGGTCTCTGGGGTCTCAGAGCACAAGCCCCTGTCTAGAGCTCACCGCCACCAGCACAACGCTCTCTGCGACGAGGAAGCCACTTCTTTGCCTCCAGGAGACGGAGAGAGCAGCAGCTTCCGAAAGGCGAAGAACCAAGACGAGCAAGAGCCGCATACTGAGGGCAGCTCCCAAACTGAGAGAAAACACTCCCTTGCTACTCTCCACCCATTGCCATTCTCCTTCTATTCCAATGAAAAGAGTTTTGGACAACTATCTTTTGCTCCTTGCTAAACGTTCTGCAGACCTCCGTGCAGATCTAGAACAAGATCGGCGATATTTTCTGTACTGGCACAGGTTCTCCTTGCCAGACGTAGTGGAAAAGCTTTTTACTTAGTGTTAGGCAGCAAGAGAGCTAGAAGACTGAAATTCGGAGCTCCCCCAAGTAAAACACCGGTCCCCGGTGTCTTTCCACTCAAGCCGCTCTCCGGAGCTCCCTGCCACCGGCACCATGCTGTGCGCTCAAAGATGCCGCTTCTTCGCCTTCGGGAGACGGAGAGAAAGGCGGCTTCGGAAAGGCGAAGAACCAAGCCGCACAACACCGGCATTCTGTCATCACCTTCCAACTTTCTAGAAAACAGTAGCTTCCCAGTCTCCTGCCTCTTCCATTGACATTCTTATCGAAAAGGACATTTTGGCATCTGTCTTTTGCTTCGTGCTTAACACTCTGCAGTCCTCCGTGCAACTTTTCGAAGAAGATGGGGATGTTTTCTGCACTTGCACAGTTTCTCCTTGCCAGACATATTGGAAAAGGTTTTGCTAAATGTAGGGCCACAAGAGAGGCAGAAGACGCAGATACGCAGCTCTCCGAAGCTAATCGCAGGTGCCTGGCGTTTTTCCACACAAGCCGCTCTCCGCAGCTCCCTGCGACCGGCACAATGCTCTGTGCGCAAAGATTCTGCTTCTTCCCCTCCAAGAGACGGAGTGAGGGGCAGCTTCCGAAAGGCGAAGAAGCAAGCCGCACACCCCGGCATAGTGTGAGCAGCTTTCAAACGGAGAGAAAACAGTACTTTCCCACTCTTTTACCTTTCCCATTGACATTAGGATTGGAATTGAAGCAGTTTTATGGCATTTCTCTTTTACGTCTTCCTAAACACTCGAAAGACTTCCGTGTACATTCTAGACGAAGACTGGGGAGGTTTTCTTTACTGGCACACTTTCTTCTTCAAAACAGAGTGGAAAAGCTTCTTGCTAACTATTAGGCGACAAGAGAGGGAGAAGACCGCGATACCGGGCTCTCCCAAGCTGATCGCCGGTGCGTGGCGTATTTCCACACAAGCCTTGCTCCGCAGCTCACCGCACAAAGCACAATGCTCTGCGCGCGAAGAAGTCAACTTCTTTGCCTCCGGGAGACGGAGAGCGTGGCAGCTTCCGAAAGGCGCAGAACCAAGCCGCACAACAGCGGCATAGTGAGGGCAGCTTTCAACCTTATCCAAAACTGTACTTTACCAATCTCTTCCCACTCTCATTCACGTTATAGAAGGAATAGAAGGGCTTTTGGAGAACTATCTTTTGCTTCTTGCGAAACACTCTGCAGACCTCTGTGCCACTTGGAGAATGACATCCGGGTTGTTTTCTGCACTAGCACAGTTTCTCCTCGCAAGACGTCGTGGAAAAGCTTTTTCTAAGTGTTAGGCGGCAAGAGAGGCAGAAGACCGGAATTCGGAGCTCTCCCAAGTTAAACGCCGGTCCCTGGTGTTTTTCAGCATAAGCCGCTCTCCGCAGCTCCCAGCGACCGCCACCATGCTCTGTGCGCAAAGATGCCATTTCTTCGCCTCCGGGAGACGGAGAGAGGGGCAGTTTTCGAAAGACGAAGGAGCAAGACGCACACCCCGGCATAGTTTGAGCAGCTTTCAAATGTACAAAACCAGTACTTTCCCACTGTTTTACCTTTTCCATTGACATGAACTTTTGAATTGAAGGAGTTTTTGGCAACAGTCTTGTGCTTCTCTCTAAACACTCTGCAGACCACCGTGCAATTTCTAGCAAGAGACTGAGATCTTTTCTCTAGCGGCAGAGTTTCTCCTTGCAAGATATGAAGGAGAAGCTCTTTGCTGAGTGTTAGGCGGCAAGAGAGGCAGAGGCCAAAGATATACAGAGCTCACCGAAGCTAAGCGCCGGTCTCTGGGGTCTCAGAGCACAAGCCCCTGTCTAGAGCTCACCGCCACCAGCACAACGCTCTCTGCGACGAGGAAGCCACTTCTTTGCCTCCAGGAGACGGAGAGAGCAGCAGCTTCCGAAAGGCGAAGAACCAAGACGAGCAAGAGCCGCATACTGAGGGCAGCTCCCAAACTGAGAGAAAACACTCCCTTGCTACTCTCCACCCATTGCCATTCTCCTTCTATTCCAATGAAAAGAGTTTTGGACAACTATCTTTTGCTCCTTGCTAAACGTTCTGCAGACCTCCGTGCAGATCTAGAACAAGATCGGTGATATTTTCTGTACTGGCACAGGTTCTCCTTGCCAGACGTAGTGGAAAAGCTTTTTACTTAGTGTTAGGCAGCAAGAGAGCTAGAAGACTGAAATTCGGAGCTCCCCCAAGTAAAACACCGGTCCCCGGTGTCTTTCCACTCAAGCCGCTCTCCGGAGCTCCCTGCCACCGGCACCATGCTGTGCGCTCAAAGATGCCGCTTCTTCGCCTTCGGGAGACGGAGAGAAAGGCGGCTTCGGAAAGGCGAAGAACCAAGCCGCACAACACCGGCATTCTGTCATCACCTTTCAACTTTCTAGAAAACAGTAGCTTCCCAGTCTCCTGCCTCTTCCATTGACATTCTTATCGAAAAGGACATTTTGGCATCTGTCTTTTGCTTCGTGCTTAACACTCTGCAGTCCTCCGTGCAACTTTTCGAAGAAGATGGGGATGTTTTCTGCACTTGCACAGTTTCTCCTTGCCAGACATATTGGAAAAGGTTTTGCTAAATGTAGGGCCACAAGAGAGGCAGAAGACGCAGATACGCAGCTCTCCGAAGCTAATCGCAGGTGCCTGGCGTTTTTCCACACAAGCCGCTCTCCGCAGCTCCCTGCGACCGGCACAATGCTCTGTGCGCAAAGATTCTGCTTCTTCCCCTCCAAGAGACGGAGTGAGGGGCAGCTTCCGAAAGGCGAAGAAGCAAGCCGCACACCCCGGCATAGTGTGAGCAGCTTTCAAACGGAGAGAAAACAGTACTTTCCCACTCTTTTACCTTTCCCATTGACATTAGGATTGGAATTGAAGCAGTTTTATGGCATTTCTCTTTTACGTCTTCCTAAACACTCGAAAGACTTCCGTGTACATTCTAGACGAAGACTGGGGAGGTTTTCTTTACTGGCACACTTTCTTCTTCAAAACAGAGTGGAAAAGCTTCTTGCTAACTATTAGGCGACAAGAGAGGGAGAAGACCGCGATACCGGGCTCTCCCAAGCTGATCGCCGGTGCGTGGCGTATTTCCACACAAGCCTTGCTCCGCAGCTCACCGCACAAAGCACAATGCTCTGCGCGCGAAGAAGTCAACTTCTTTGCCTCCGGGAGACGGAGAGCGTGGCAGCTTCCGAAAGGCGCAGAACCAAGCCGCACAACAGCGGCATAGTGAGGGCAGCTTTCAACCTTATCCAAAACTGTACTTTACCAATCTCTTCCCACTCTCATTCACGTTATAGAAGGAATAGAAGGGCTTTTGGAGAACTATCTTTTGCTTCTTGCGAAACACTCTGCAGACCTCTGTGCAACTTCTCGAAGAAGATGGGGATGTTTTCTGCACTAGCACAGTTTCTCCTTGCAAGACGTCGTGGAAAAGCATTTTCCTAAGTGTAAAGAAACAAGAGAGGCAGAAGACGGAGATACGGAACTCTCTGAAGCTAAGCGCCGGTCTGGCGTCTTTCCACACAAACCGCTCTGCGCAGCTCCCTGCGACCGGCACCATGCTCTGCGCGTAGAGATGCCGCTTCTTCGCCTCTGGGAGACGGAGAGAGCGGCAGCTTCCAAAAGGCGAGGAACCAAGCCGCGCACCCCGTCATAGGGTGAGCACCTTTCCAACGGAGAGAAAACAGTACTTTCCCACTGTTTTACCTTTTCCATTGACATTCATATTTGAATAGAAACAGGTTTTGGCGTCTGTCTTTTGCTTCGTGCTAAACATTCTGCAGACCACCGTGCAATTTCTAGCAAGAGACTGGGGAGGTTTTCTCTAGCGGCAGAGTTACTCTTTGCAAGCCATAGTGGAAAAAGCTTTTTACTTAGTGTTAGGCGGCAAGAGAGTCAGAAGTCCGAAACTGAGAGCTCTCCCAAGAAAAACGCCGGTCCCCGGTGTCTTTCCACACAAGCCGCTCTCCGGAGCTCCCAGTGACCGGCAGCATGCTCTGTGTGTAAAGATGCCGCTTCTTCGCCTTCGGGAGACGGAGAGAGGGGCAGCTTCCGAAAGGCGAAGAAGCAAGCCGCACACCCCGGCATCGTGTGAGCAGCTTTGAAACGGAGAGAAAACACTACCTTATCACTGTTTTATCATTTCCATTGACATTCATATTTGAATTGAAGGAATTTTAGGCATCTATCTTTTGCTTCTCTCTAAACACTCTGCAGACCGCCGTGCAATTTCTAGCAAGAGATTGGGCATGTTTTCTCTAGTGGCAGAGTTTCTCCTTGCAGATATGGTGGTTTAGCTTTCTGTAAAGTTTTAGGTGACAAAGAAAGACAGAAGAAGGAGATCCGGAGCTCTCTGAAGCTAAGCGCCTGTCCGGGGTGTGTTTTGGCACAAGCCCCGCTCCGCAGCTCACCGCACAAAGCACAATGCTCTGCGCGCGAAGAAGTCAACTTCTTTGCCTCCGGGAGACGGAGAGCGTGGCAGCTTCCGAAAGGCGCAGAACCAAGCCGCACAACAGCGGCATAGTGAGGGCAGCTTTCAACCTTATCCAAAACTGTACTTTACCAATCTCTTCCCACTCTCATTCACGTTATAGAAGGAATAGAAGGGCTTTTGGAGAACTATCTTTTGCTTCTTGCGAAACACTCTGCAGACCTCTGTGCCACTTGGAGAATGACATCCGGGTTGTTTTCTGCACTAGCACAGTTTCTCCTCGCAAGACGTCGTGGAAAAGCTTTTTCTAAGTGTTAGGCGGCAAGAGAGGCAGAAGACCGGAATTCGGAGCTCTCCCAAGTTAAACGCCGGTCCCTGGTGTTTTTCAGCATAAGCCGCTCTCCGCAGCTCCCAGCGACCGCCACCATGCTCTGTGCGCAAAGATGCCATTTCTTCGCCTCCGGGAGACGGAGAGAGGGGCAGTTTTCGAAAGGCGAAGGAGCAAGACGCACACCCCGGCATAGTTTGAGCAGCTTTCAAATGTACAAAACCAGTACTTTCCCACTGTTTTACCTTTTCCATTGACATGAACTTTTGAATTGAAGGAGTTTTTGGCAACAGTCTTGTGCTTCTCTCTAAACACTCTGCAGACCACCGTGCAATTTCTAGCAAGAGACTGAGATCTTTTCTCTAGCGGCAGAGTTTCTCCTTGCAAGATAACACTTTGCTGAGTGTTAGGCGGCAAGAGAGGCAGAGGCCAAAGATATACAGAGCTCACCGAAGCTAAGCGCCGGTCTCTGGGGTCTCAGAGCACAAGCCCCTGTCTAGAGCTCACCGCCACCAGCACAACGCTCTCTGCGACGAGGAAGCCACTTCTTTGCCTCCAGGAGACGGAGAGAGCAGCAGCTTCCGAAAGGCGAAGAACCAAGACGAGCAAGAGCCGCATACTGAGGGCAGCTCCCAAACTGAGAGAAAACACTCCCTTGCTACTCTCCACCCATTGCCATTCTCCTTCTATTCCAATGAAAAGAGTTTTGGACAACTATCTTTTGCTCCTTGCTAAACGTTCTGCAGACCTCCGTGCAGATCTAGAACAAGATCGGCGATATTTTCTGTACTGGCACAGGTTCTCCTTGCCAGACGTAGTGGAAAAGCTTTTTACTTAGTGTTAGGCAGCAAGAGAGCTAGAAGACTGAAATTCGGAGCTCCCCCAAGTAAAACACCGGTCCCCGGTGTCTTTCCACTCAAGCCGCTCTCCGGAGCTCCCTGCCACCGGCACCATGCTGTGCGCTCAAAGATGCCGCTTCTTCGCCTTCGGGAGACGGAGAGAAAGGCGGCTTCGGAAAGGCGAAGAACCAAGCCGCACAACACCGGCATTCTGTCATCACCTTTCAACTTTCTAGAAAACAGTAGCTTCCCAGTCTCCTGCCTCTTCCATTGACATTCTTCTCGAAAAGGACATTTTGGCATCTGTCTTTTGCTTCGTGCTTAACACTCTGCAGTCCTCCGTGCAACTTTTCGAAGAAGATGGGGATGTTTTCTGCACTTGCACAGTTTCTCCTTGCCAGACATATTGGAAAAGGTTTTGCTAAATGTAGGGCCACAAGAGAGGCAGAAGACGCAGATACGCAGCTCTCCGAAGCTAATCGCAGGTGCCTGGCGTTTTTCCACACAAGCCGCTCTCCGCAGCTCCCTGCGACCGGCACAATGCTCTGTGCGCAAAGATTCTGCTTCTTCCCCTCCAAGAGACGGAGTGAGGGGCAGCTTCCGAAAGGCGAAGAAGCAAGCCGCACACCCCGGCATAGTGTGAGCAGCTTTCAAACGGAGAGAAAACAGTACTTTCCCACTCTTTTACCTTTCCCATTGACATTAGGATTGGAATTGAAGCAGTTTTATGGCATTTCTCTTTTACGTCTTCCTAAACACTCGAAAGACTTCCGTGTACATTCTAGACGAAGACTGGGGAGGTTTTCTTTACTGGCACACTTTCTTCTTCAAAACAGAGTGGAAAAGCTTCTTGCTAACTATTAGGCGACAAGAGAGGGAGAAGACCGCGATACCGGGCTCTCCCAAGCTGATCGCCGGTGCGTGGCGTATTTCCACACAAGCCTTGCTCCGCAGCTCACCGCACAAAGCACAATGCTCTGCGCGCGAAGAAGTCAACTTCTTTGCCTCCGGGAGACGGAGAGCGTGGCAGCTTCCGAAAGGCGCAGAACCAAGCCGCACAACAGCGGCATAGTGAGGGCAGCTTTCAACCTTATCCAAAACTGTACTTTACCAATCTCTTCCCACTCTCATTCACGTTATAGAAGGAATAGAAGGGCTTTTGGAGAACTATCTTTTGCTTCTTGCGAAACACTCTGCAGACCTCTGTGCAACTTCTCGAAGAAGATGGGGATGTTTTCTGCACTAGCACAGTTTCTCCTTGCAAGACGTCGTGGAAAAGCATTTTCCTAAGTGTAAAGAAACAAGAGAGGCAGAAGATGGAGATACGGAACTCTCTGAAGCTAAGCGCCGGTCTGGCGTCTTTCCACACAAACCGCTCTGCGCAGCTCCCTGCGACCGGCACCATGCTCTGCGCGTAGAGATGCCGCTTCTTCGCCTCTGGGAGACGGAGAGAGCGGCAGCTTCCAAAAGGCGAGGAACCAAGCCGCGCACCCCGTCATAGGGTGAGCACCTTTCCAACGGAGAGAAAACAGTACTTTCCCACTGTTTTACCTTTTCCATTGACATTCATATTTGAATAGAAACAGGTTTTGGCGTCTGTCTTTTGCTTCGTGCTAAACATTCTGCAGACCACCGTGCAATTTCTAGCAAGAGACTGGGGAGGTTTTCTCTAGCGGCAGAGTTACTCTTTGCAAGCCATAGTGGAAAAAGCTTTTTACTTAGTGTTAGGCGGCAAGAGAGTCAGAAGTCCGAAACTGAGAGCTCTCCCAAGAAAAACGCCGGTCCCCGGTGTCTTTCCACACAAGCCGCTCTCCGGAGCTCCCAGTGACCGGCAGCATGCTCTGTGTGTAAAGATGCCGCTTCTTCGCCTTCGGGAGACGGAGAGAGGGGCAGCTTCCGAAAGGCGAAGAAGCAAGCCGCACACCCCGGCATCGTGTGAGCAGCTTTGAAACGGAGAGAAAACACTACCTTATCACTGTTTTATCATTTCCATTGACATTCATATTTGAATTGAAGGAATTTTAGGCATCTATCTT
Source organism: Agelaius phoeniceus (assembly GCF_051311805.1). Taxonomy (NCBI): domain Eukaryota; kingdom Metazoa; phylum Chordata; class Aves; order Passeriformes; family Icteridae; genus Agelaius; species Agelaius phoeniceus. The sequence goes on from NC_135268.1 coordinate 9,367,409, forward strand.
TTGCTTCTCTCTAAACACTCTGCAGACCACCGTGCAATTTCTAGCAAGAGATTGGGCATGTTTTCTCTAGTGGCAGAGTTTCTCCTTGCAGATATGGTGGTTTAGCTTTCTGTAAAGTTTTAGGTGACAAAGAAAGACAGAAGAAGGAGATCCGGAGCTCTCTGAAGCTAAGCGCCTGTCCGGGGTGTGTTTTGGCACAAGCCCCGCTCCGCAGCTCACCGCACAAAGCACAATGCTCTGCGCGCGAAGAAGTCAACTTCTTTGCCTCCGGGAGACGGAGAGCGTGGCAGCTTCCGAAAGGCGCAGAACCAAGCCGCACAACAGCGGCATAGTGAGGGCAGCTTTCAACCTTATCCAAAACTGTACTTTACCAATCTCTTCCCACTCTCATTCACGTTATAGAAGGAATAGAAGGGCTTTTGGAGAACTATCTTTTGCTTCTTGCGAAACACTCTGCAGACCTCTGTGCCACTTGGAGAATGACATCCGGGTTGTTTTCTGCACTAGCACAGTTTCTCCTCGCAAGACGTCGTGGAAAAGCTTTTTCTAAGTGTTAGGCGGCAAGAGAGGCAGAAGACCGGAATTCGGAGCTCTCCCAAGTTAAACGCCGGTCCCTGGTGTTTTTCAGCATAAGCCGCTCTCCGCAGCTCCCAGCGACCGCCACCATGCTCTGTGCGCAAAGATGCCATTTCTTCGCCTCCGGGAGACGGAGAGAGGGGCAGTTTTCGAAAGGCGAAGGAGCAAGACGCACACCCCGGCATAGTTTGAGCAGCTTTCAAATGTACAAAACCAGTACTTTCCCACTCTTTTACCTTTTCCATTGACATGAACTTTTGAATTGAAGGAGTTTTTGGCAACAGTCTTGTGCTTCTCTCTAAACACTCTGCAGACCACCGTGCAATTTCTAGCAAGAGACTGAGATCTTTTCTCTAGCGGCAGAGTTTCTCCTTGCAAGATATGAAGGAGAAGCTCTTTGCTGAGTGTTAGGCGGCAAGAGAGGCAGAGGCCAAAGATATACAGAGCTCACCGAAGCTAAGCGCCGGTCTCTGGGGTCTCAGAGCACAAGCCCCTGTCTAGAGCTCACCGCCACCAGCACAACGCTCTCTGCGACGAGGAAGCCACTTCTTTGCCTCCAGGAGACGGAGAGAGCAGCAGCTTCCGAAAGGCGAAGAACCAAGACGAGCAAGAGCCGCATACTGAGGGCAGCTCCCAAACTGAGAGAAAACACTCCCTTGCTACTCTCCACCCATTGCCATTCTCCTTCTATTCCAATGAAAAGAGTTTTGGACAACTATCTTTTGCTCCTTGCTAAACGTTCTGCAGACCTCCGTGCAGATCTAGAACAAGATCGGCGATATTTTCTGTACTGGCACAGGTTCTCCTTGCCAGACGTAGTGGAAAAGCTTTTTACTTAGTGTTAGGCAGCAAGAGAGCTAGAAGACTGAAATTCGGAGCTCCCCCAAGTAAAACACCGGTCCCCGGTGTCTTTCCACTCAAGCCGCTCTCCGGAGCTCCCTGCCACCGGCACCATGCTGTGCGCTCAAAGATGCCGCTTCTTCGCCTTCGGGAGACGGAGAGAAAGGCGGCTTCGGAAAGGCGAAGAACCAAGCCGCACAACACCGGCATTCTGTCATCACCTTTCAACTTTCTAGAAAACAGTAGCTTCCCAGTCTCCTGCCTCTTCCATTGACATTCTTATCGAAAAGGACATTTTGGCATCTGTCTTTTGCTTCGTGCTTAACACTCTGCAGTCCTCCGTGCAACTTTTCGAAGAAGATGGGGATGTTTTCTGCACTTGCACAGTTTCTCCTTGCCAGACATATTGGAAAAGGTTTTGCTAAATGTAGGGCCACAAGAGAGGCAGAAGACGCAGATACGCAGCTCTCCGAAGCTAATCGCAGGTGCCTGGCGTTTTTCCACACAAGCCGCTCTCCGCAGCTCCCTGCGACCGGCACAATGCTCTGTGCGCAAAGATTCTGCTTCTTCCCCTCCAAGAGACGGAGTGAGGGGCAGCTTCCGAAAGGCGAAGAAGCAAGCCGCACACCCCGGCATAGTGTGAGCAGCTTTCAAACGGAGAGAAAACAGTACTTTCCCACTCTTTTACCTTTCCCATTGACATTAGGATTGGAATTGAAGCAGTTTTATGGCATTTCTCTTTTACGTCTTCCTAAACACTCGAAAGACTTCCGTGTACATTCTAGACGAAGACTGGGGAGGTTTTCTTTACTGGCACACTTTCTTCTTCAAAACAGAGTGGAAAAGCTTCTTGCTAACTATTAGGCGACAAGAGAGGGAGAAGACCGCGATACCGGGCTCTCCCAAGCTGATCGCCGGTGCGTGGCGTATTTCCACACAAGCCTTGCTCCGCAGCTCACCGCACAAAGCACAATGCTCTGCGCGCGAAGAAGTCAACTTCTTTGCCTCCGGGAGACGGAGAGCGTGGCAGCTTCCGAAAGGCGCAGAACCAAGCCGCACAACAGCGGCATAGTGAGGGCAGCTTTCAACCTTATCCAAAACTGTACTTTACCAATCTCTTCCCACTCTCATTCACGTTATAGAAGGAATAGAAGGGCTTTTGGAGAACTATCTTTTGCTTCTTGCGAAACACTCTGCAGACCTCTGTGCAACTTCTCGAAGAAGATGGGGATGTTTTCTGCACTAGCACAGTTTCTCCTTGCAAGACGTCGTGGAAAAGCATTTTCCTAAGTGTAAAGAAACAAGAGAGGCAGAAGATGGAGATACGGAACTCTCTGAAGCTAAGCGCCGGTCTGGCGTCTTTCCACACAAACCGCTCTGCGCAGCTCCCTGCGACCGGCACCATGCTCTGCGCGTAGAGATGCCGCTTCTTCGCCTCTGGGAGACGGAGAGAGCGGCAGCTTCCAAAAGGCGAGGAACCAAGCCGCGCACCCCGTCATAGGGTGAGCACCTTTCCAACGGAGAGAAAACAGTACTTTCCCACTGTTTTACCTTTTCCATTGACATTCATATTTGAATAGAAACAGGTTTTGGCGTCTGTCTTTTGCTTCGTGCTAAACATTCTGCAGACCACCGTGCAATTTCTAGCAAGAGACTGGGGAGGTTTTCTCTAGCGGCAGAGTTACTCTTTGCAAGCCATAGTGGAAAAAGCTTTTTACTTAGTGTTAGGCGGCAAGAGAGTCAGAAGTCCGAAACTGAGAGCTCTCCCAAGAAAAACGCCGGTCCCCGGTGTCTTTCCACACAAGCCGCTCTCCGGAGCTCCCAGTGACCGGCAGCATGCTCTGTGTGTAAAGATGCCGCTTCTTCGCCTTCGGGAGACGGAGAGAGGGGCAGCTTCCGAAAGGCGAAGAAGCAAGCCGCACACCCCGGCATCGTGTGAGCAGCTTTGAAACGGAGAGAAAACACTACCTTATCACTGTTTTATCATTTCCATTGACATTCATATTTGAATTGAAGGAATTTTAGGCATCTATCTTTTGCTTCTCTCTAAACACTCTGCAGACCGCCGTGCAATTTCTAGCAAGAGATTGGGCATGTTTTCTCTAGTGGCAGAGTTTCTCCTTGCAGATATGGTGGTTTAGCTTTCTGTAAAGTTTTAGGTGACAAAGAAAGACAGAAGAAGGAGATCCGGAGCTCTCTGAAGCTAAGCGCCTGTCCGGGGTGTGTTTTGGCACAAGCCCCGCTCCGCAGCTCACCGCACAAAGCACAATGCTCTGCGCGCGAAGAAGTCAACTTCTTTGCCTCCGGGAGACGGAGAGCGTGGCAGCTTCCGAAAGGCGCAGAACCAAGCCGCACAACAGCGGCATAGTGAGGGCAGCTTTCAACCTTATCCAAAACTGTACTTTACCAATCTCTTCCCACTCTCATTCACGTTATAGAAGGAATAGAAGGGCTTTTGGAGAACTATCTTTTGCTTCTTGCGAAACACTCTGCAGACCTCTGTGCCACTTGGAGAATGACATCCGGGTTGTTTTCTGCACTAGCACAGTTTCTCCTCGCAAGACGTCGTGGAAAAGCTTTTTCTAAGTGTTAGGCGGCAAGAGAGGCAGAAGACCGGAATTCGGAGCTCTCCCAAGTTAAACGCCGGTCCCTGGTGTTTTTCAGCATAAGCCGCTCTCCGCAGCTCCCAGCGACCGCCACCATGCTCTGTGCGCAAAGATGCCATTTCTTCGCCTCCGGGAGACGGAGAGAGGGGCAGTTTTCGAAAGGCGAAGGAGCAAGACGCACACCCCGGCATAGTTTGAGCAGCTTTCAAATGTACAAAACCAGTACTTTCCCACTGTTTTACCTTTTCCATTGACATGAACTTTTGAATTGAAGGAGTTTTTGGCAACAGTCTTGTGCTTCTCTCTAAACACTCTGCAGACCACCGTGCAATTTCTAGCAAGAGACTGAGATCTTTTCTCTAGCGGCAGAGTTTCTCCTTGCAAGATATGAAGGAGAAGCTCTTTGCTGAGTGTTAGGCGGCAAGAGAGGCAGAGGCCAAAGATATACAGAGCTCACCGAAGCTAAGCGCCGGTCTCTGGGGTCTCAGAGCACAAGCCCCTGTCTAGAGCTCACCGCCACCAGCACAACGCTCTCTGCGACGAGGAAGCCACTTCTTTGCCTCCAGGAGACGGAGAGAGCAGCAGCTTCCGAAAGGCGAAGAACCAAGACGAGCAAGAGCCGCATACTGAGGGCAGCTCCCAAACTGAGAGAAAACACTCCCTTGCTACTCTCCACCCATTGCCATTCTCCTTCTATTCCAATGAAAAGAGTTTTGGACAACTATCTTTTGCTCCTTGCTAAACGTTCTGCAGACCTCCGTGCAGATCTAGAACAAGATCGGCGATATTTTCTGTACTGGCACAGGTTCTCCTTGCCAGACGTAGTGGAAAAGCTTTTTACTTAGTGTTAGGCAGCAAGAGAGCTAGAAGACTGAAATTCGGAGCTCCCCCAAGTAAAACACCGGTCCCCGGTGTCTTTCCACTCAAGCCGCTCTCCGGAGCTCCCTGCCACCGGCACCATGCTGTGCGCTCAAAGATGCCGCTTCTTCGCCTTCGGGAGACGGAGAGAAAGGCGGCTTCGGAAAGGCGAAGAACCAAGCCGCACAACACCGGCATTCTGTCATCACCTTTCAACTTTCTAGAAAACAGTAGCTTCCCAGTCTCCTGCCTCTTCCATTGACATTCTTATCGAAAAGGACATTTTGGCATCTGTCTTTTGCTTCGTGCTTAACACTCTGCAGTCCTCCGTGCAACTTTTCGAAGAAGATGGGGATGTTTTCTGCACTTGCACAGTTTCTCCTTGCCAGACATATTGGAAAAGGTTTTGCTAAATGTAGGGCCACAAGAGAGGCAGAAGACGCAGATACGCAGCTCTCCGAAGCTAATCGCAGGTGCCTGGCGTTTTTCCACACAAGCCGCTCTCCGCAGCTCCCTGCGACCGGCACAATGCTCTGTGCGCAAAGATTCTGCTTCTTCCCCTCCAAGAGACGGAGTGAGGGGCAGCTTCCGAAAGGCGAAGAAGCAAGCCGCACACCCCGGCATAGTGTGAGCAGCTTTCAAACGGAGAGAAAACAGTACTTTCCCACTCTTTTACCTTTCCCATTGACATTAGGATTGGAATTGAAGCAGTTTTATGGCATTTCTCTTTTACGTCTTCCTAAACACTCGAAAGACTTCCGTGTACATTCTAGACGAAGACTGGGGAGGTTTTCTTTACTGGCACACTTTCTTCTTCAAAACAGAGTGGAAAAGCTTCTTGCTAACTATTAGGCGACAAGAGAGGGAGAAGACCGCGATACCGGGCTCTCCCAAGCTGATCGCCGGTGCGTGGCGTATTTCCACACAAGCCTTGCTCCGCAGCTCACCGCACAAAGCACAATGCTCTGCGCGCGAAGAAGTCAACTTCTTTGCCTCCGGGAGACGGAGAGCGTGGCAGCTTCCGAAAGGCGCAGAACCAAGCCGCACAACAGCGGCATAGTGAGGGCAGCTTTCAACCTTATCCAAAACTGTACTTTACCAATCTCTTCCCACTCTCATTCACATTATAGAAGGAATAGAAGGGCTTTTGGAGAACTATCTTTTGCTTCTTGCGAAACACTCTGCAGACCTCTGTGCCACTTGGAGAATGACATCCGGGTTGTTTTCTGCACTAGCACAGTTTCTCCTCGCAAGACGTCGTGGAAAAGCTTTTTCTAAGTGTTAGGCGGCAAGAGAGGCAGAAGACCGGAATTCGGAGCTCTCCCAAGTTAAACGCCGGTCCCTGGTGTTTTTCAGCATAAGCCGCTCTCCGCAGCTCCCAGCGACCGCCACCATGCTCTGTGCGCAAAGATGCCATTTCTTCGCCTCCGGGAGACGGAGAGAGGGGCAGTTTTCGAAAGGCGAAGGAGCAAGACGCACACCCCGGCATAGTTTGAGCAGCTTTCAAATGTACAAAACCAGTACTTTCCCACTGTTTTACCTTTTCCATTGACATGAACTTTTGAATTGAAGGAGTTTTTGGCAACAGTCTTGTGCTTCTCTCTAAACACTCTGCAGACCACCGTGCAATTTCTAGCAAGAGACTGAGATCTTTTCTCTAGCGGCAGAGTTTCTCCTTGCAAGATATGAAGGAGAAGCTCTTTGCTGAGTGTTAGGCGGCAAGAGAGGCAGAGGCCAAAGATATACAGAGCTCACCGAAGCTAAGCGCCGGTCTCTGGGGTCTCAGAGCACAAGCCCCTGTCTAGAGCTCACCGCCACCAGCACAACGCTCTCTGCGACGAGGAAGCCACTTCTTTGCCTCCAGGAGACGGAGAGAGCAGCAGCTTCCGAAAGGCGAAGAACCAAGACGAGCAAGAGCCGCATACTGAGGGCAGCTCCCAAACTGAGAGAAAACACTCCCTTGCTACTCTCCACCCATTGCCATTCTCCTTCTATTCCAATGAAAAGAGTTTTGGACAACTATCTTTTGCTCCTTGCTAAACGTTCTGCAGACCTCCGTGCAGATCTAGAACAAGATCGGCGATATTTTCTGTACTGGCACAGGTTCTCCTTGCCAGACGTAGTGGAAAAGCTTTTTACTTAGTGTTAGGCAGCAAGAGAGCTAGAAGACTGAAATTCGGAGCTCCCCCAAGTAAAACACCGGTCCCCGGTGTCTTTCCACTCAAGCCGCTCTCCGGAGCTCCCTGCCACCGGCACCATGCTGTGCGCTCAAAGATGCCGCTTCTTCGCCTTCGGGAGACGGAGAGAAAGGCGGCTTCGGAAAGGCGAAGAACCAAGCCGCACAACACCGGCATTCTGTCATCACCTTTCAACTTTCTAGAAAACAGTAGCTTCCCAGTCTCCTGCCTCTTCCATTGACATTCTTATCGAAAAGGACATTTTGGCATCTGTCTTTTGCTTCGTGCTTAACACTCTGCAGTCCTCCGTGCAACTTTTCGAAGAAGATGGGGATGTTTTCTGCACTTGCACAGTTTCTCCTTGCCAGACATATTGGAAAAGGTTTTGCTAAATGTAGGGCCACAAGAGAGGCAGAAGACGCAGATACGCAGCTCTCCGAAGCTAATCGCAGGTGCCTGGCGTTTTTCCACACAAGCCGCTCTCCGCAGCTCCCTGCGACCGGCACAATGCTCTGTGCGCAAAGATTCTGCTTCTTCCCCTCCAAGAGACGGAGTGAGGGGCAGCTTCCGAAAGGCGAAGAAGCAAGCCGCGCACCCCGGCATAGTGTGAGCAGCTTTCAAACGGAGAGAAAACAGTACTTTCCCACTCTTTTACCTTTCCCATTGACATTAGGATTGGAATTGAAGCAGTTTTATGGCATTTCTCTTTTACGTCTTCCTAAACACTCGAAAGACTTCCGTGTACATTCTAGACGAAGACTGGGGAGGTTTTCTTTACTGGCACACTTTCTTCTTCAAAACAGAGTGGAAAAGCTTCTTGCTAACTATTAGGCGACAAGAGAGGGAGAAGACCGCGATACCGGGCTCTCCCAAGCTGATCGCCGGTGCGTGGCGTATTTCCACACAAGCCTTGCTCCGCAGCTCACCGCACAAAGCACAATGCTCTGCGCGCGAAGAAGTCAACTTCTTTGCCTCCGGGAGACGGAGAGCGTGGCAGCTTCCGAAAGGCGCAGAACCAAGCCGCACAACAGCGGCATAGTGAGGGCAGCTTTCAACCTTATCCAAAACTGTACTTTACCAATCTCTTCCCACTCTCATTCACGTTATAGAAGGAATAGAAGGGCTTTTGGAGAACTATCTTTTGCTTCTTGCGAAACACTCTGCAGACCTCTGTGCAACTTCTCGAAGAAGATGGGGATGTTTTCTGCACTAGCACAGTTTCTCCTTGCAAGACGTCGTGGAAAAGCATTTTCCTAAGTGTAAAGAAACAAGAGAGGCAGAAGATGGAGATACGGAACTCTCTGAAGCTAAGCGCCGGTCTGGCGTCTTTCCACACAAACCGCTCTGCGCAGCTCCCTGCGACCGGCACCATGCTCTGCGCGTAGAGATGCCGCTTCTTCGCCTCTGGGAGACGGAGAGAGCGGCAGCTTCCAAAAGGCGAGGAACCAAGCCGCGCACCCCGTCATAGGGTGAGCACCTTTCCAACGGAGAGAAAACAGTACTTTCCCACTGTTTTACCTTTTCCATTGACATTCATATTTGAATAGAAACAGGTTTTGGCGTCTGTCTTTTGCTTCGTGCTAAACATTCTGCAGACCACCGTGCAATTTCTAGCAAGAGACTGGGGAGGTTTTCTCTAGCGGCAGAGTTACTCTTTGCAAGCCATAGTGGAAAAAGCTTTTTACTTAGTGTTAGGCGGCAAGAGAGTCAGAAGTCCGAAACTGAGAGCTCTCCCAAGAAAAACGCCGGTCCCCGGTGTCTTTCCACACAAGCCGCTCTCCGGAGCTCCCAGTGACCGGCAGCATGCTCTGTGTGTAAAGATGCCGCTTCTTCGCCTTCGGGAGACGGAGAGAGGGGCAGCTTCCGAAAGGCGAAGAAGCAAGCCGCACACCCCGGCATCGTGTGAGCAGCTTTGAAACGGAGAGAAAACACTACCTTATCACTGTTTTATCATTTCCATTGACATTCATATTTGAATTGAAGGAATTTTAGGCATCTATCTTTTGCTTCTCTCTAAACACTCTGCAGACCGCCGTGCAATTTCTAGCAAGAGATTGGGCATGTTTTCTCTAGTGGCAGAGTTTCTCCTTGCAGATATGGTGGTTTAGCTTTCTGTAAAGTTTTAGGTGACAAAGAAAGACAGAAGAAGGAGATCCGGAGCTCTCTGAAGCTAAGCGCCTGTCCGGGGTGTGTTTTGGCACAAGCCCCGCTCCGCAGCTCACCGCACAAAGCACAATGCTCTGCGCGCGAAGAAGTCAACTTCTTTGCCTCCGGGAGACGGAGAGCGTGGCAGCTTCCGAAAGGCGCAGAACCAAGCCGCACAACAGCGGCATAGTGAGGGCAGCTTTCAACCTTATCCAAAACTGTACTTTACCAATCTCTTCCCACTCTCATTCACGTTATAGAAGGAATAGAAGGGCTTTTGGAGAACTATCTTTTGCTTCTTGCGAAACACTCTGCAGACCTCTGTGCCACTTGGAGAATGACATCCGGGTTGTTTTCTGCACTAGCACAGTTTCTCCTCGCAAGACGTCGTGGAAAAGCTTTTTCTAAGTGTTAGGCGGCAAGAGAGGCAGAAGACCGGAATTCGGAGCTCTCCCAAGTTAAACGCCGGTCCCTGGTGTTTTTCAGCATAAGCCGCTCTCCGCAGCTCCCAGCGACCGCCACCATGCTCTGTGCGCAAAGATGCCATTTCTTCGCCTCCGGGAGACGGAGAGAGGGGCAGTTTTCGAAAGGCGAAGGAGCAAGACGCACACCCCGGCATAGTTTGAGCAGCTTTCAAATGTACAAAACCAGTACTTTCCCACTGTTTTACCTTTTCCATTGACATGAACTTTTGAATTGAAGGAGTTTTTGGCAACAGTCTTGTGCTTCTCTCTAAACACTCTGCAGACCACCGTGCAATTTCTAGCAAGAGACTGAGATCTTTTCTCTAGCGGCAGAGTTTCTCCTTGCAAGATATGAAGGAGAAGCTCTTTGCTGAGTGTTAGGCGGCAAGAGAGGCAGAGGCCAAAGATATACAGAGCTCACCGAAGCTAAGCGCCGGTCTCTGGGGTCTCAGAGCACAAGCCCCTGTCTAGAGCTCACCGCCACCAGCACAACGCTCTCTGCGACGAGGAAGCCACTTCTTTGCCTCCAGGAGACGGAGAGAGCAGCAGCTTCCGAAAGGCGAAGAACCAAGACGAGCAAGAGCCGCATACTGAGGGCAGCTCCCAAACTGAGAGAAAACACTCCCTTGCTACTCTCCACCCATTGCCATTCTCCTTCTATTCCAATGAAAAGAGTTTTGGACAACTATCTTTTGCTCCTTGCTAAACGTTCTGCAGACCTCCGTGCAGATCTAGAACAAGATCGGCGATATTTTCTGTACTGGCACAGGTTCTCCTTGCCAGACGTAGTGGAAAAGCTTTTTACTTAGTGTTAGGCAGCAAGAGAGCTAGAAGACTGAAATTCGGAGCTCCCCCAAGTAAAACACCGGTCCCCGGTGTCTTTCCACTCAAGCCGCTCTCCGGAGCTCCCTGCCACCGGCACCATGCTGTGCGCTCAAAGATGCCGCTTCTTCGCCTTCGGGAGACGGAGAGAAAGGCGGCTTCGGAAAGGCGAAGAACCAAGCCGCACAACACCGGCATTCTGTCATCACCTTTCAACTTTCTAGAAAACAGTAGCTTCCCAGTCTCCTGCCTCTTCCATTGACATTCTTATCGAAAAGGACATTTTGGCATCTGTCTTTTGCTTCGTGCTTAACACTCTGCAGTCCTCCGTGCAACTTTTCGAAGAAGATGGGGATGTTTTCTGCACTTGCACAGTTTCTCCTTGCCAGACATATTGGAAAAGGTTTTGCTAAATGTAGGGCCACAAGAGAGGCAGAAGACGCAGATACGCAGCTCTCCGAAGCTAATCGCAGGTGCCTGGCGTTTTTCCACACAAGCCGCTCTCCGCAGCTCCCTGCGACCGGCACAATGCTCTGTGCGCAAAGATTCTGCTTCTTCCCCTCCAAGAGACGGAGTGAGGGGCAGCTTCCGAAAGGCGAAGAAGCAAGCCGCACACCCCGGCATAGTGTGAGCAGCTTTCAAACGGAGAGAAAACAGTACTTTCCCACTCTTTTACCTTTCCCATTGACATTAGGATTGGAATTGAAGCAGTTTTATGGCATTTCTCTTTTACGTCTTCCTAAACACTCGAAAGACTTCCGTGTACATTCTAGACGAAGACTGGGGAGGTTTTCTTTACTGGCACACTTTCTTCTTCAAAACAGAGTGGAAAAGCTTCTTGCTAACTATTAGGCGACAAGAGAGGGAGAAGACCGCGATACCGGGCTCTCCCAAGCTGATCGCCGGTGCGTGGCGTATTTCCACACAAGCCTTGCTCCGCAGCTCACCGCACAAAGCACAATGCTCTGCGCGCGAAGAAGTCAACTTCTTTGCCTCCGGGAGACGGAGAGCGTGGCAGCTTCCGAAAGGCGCAGAACCAAGCCGCACAACAGCGGCATAGTGAGGGCAGCTTTCAACCTTATCCAAAACTGTACTTTACCAATCTCTTCCCACTCTCATTCACGTTATAGAAGGAATAGAAGGGCTTTTGGAGAACTATCTTTTGCTTCTTGCGAAACACTCTGCAGACCTCTGTGCCACTTGGAGAATGACATCCGGGTTGTTTTCTGCACTAGCACAGTTTCTCCTCGCAAGACGTCGTGGAAAAGCTTTTTCTAAGTGTTAGGCGGCAAGAGAGGCAGAAGACCGGAATTCGGAGCTCTCCCAAGTTAAACGCCGGTCCCTGGTGTTTTTCAGCATAAGCCGCTCTCCGCAGCTCCCAGCGACCGCCACCATGCTCTGTGCGCAAAGATGCCATTTCTTCGCCTCCGGGAGACGGAGAGAGGGGCAGTTTTCGAAAGGCGAAGGAGCAAGACGCACACCCCGGCATAGTTTGAGCAGCTTTCAAATGTACAAAACCAGTACTTTCCCACTGTTTTACCTTTTCCATTGACATGAACTTTTGAATTGAAGGAGTTTTTGGCAACAGTCTTGTGCTTCTCTCTAAACACTCTGCAGACCACCGTGCAATTTCTAGCAAGAGACTGAGATCTTTTCTCTAGCGGCAGAGTTTCTCCTTGCAAGATATGAAGGAGAAGCTCTTTGCTGAGTGTTAGGCGGCAAGAGAGGCAGAGGCCAAAGATATACAGAGCTCACCGAAGCTAAGCGCCGGTCTCTGGGGTCTCAGAGCACAAGCCCCTGTCTAGAGCTCACCGCCACCAGCACAACGCTCTCTGCGACGAGGAAGCCACTTCTTTGCCTCCAGGAGACGGAGAGAGCAGCAGCTTCCGAAAGGCGAAGAACCAAGACGAGCAAGAGCCGCATACTGAGGGCAGCTCCCAAACTGAGAGAAAACACTCCCTTGCTACTCTCCACCCATTGCCATTCTCCTTCTATTCCAATGAAAAGAGTTTTGGACAACTATCTTTTGCTCCTTGCTAAACGTTCTGCAGACCTCCGTGCAGATCTAGAACAAGATCGGCGATATTTTCTGTACTGGCACAGGTTCTCCTTGCCAGACGTAGTGGAAAAGCTTTTTACTTAGTGTTAGGCAGCAAGAGAGCTAGAAGACTGAAATTCGGAGCTCCCCCAAGTAAAACACCGGTCCCCGGTGTCTTTCCACTCAAGCCGCTCTCCGGAGCTCCCTGCCACCGGCACCATGCTGTGCGCTCAAAGATGCCGCTTCTTCGCCTTCGGGAGACGGAGAGAAAGGCGGCTTCGGAAAGGCGAAGAACCAAGCCGCACAACACCGGCATTCTGTCATCACCTTTCAACTTTCTAGAAAACAGTAGCTTCCCAGTCTCCTGCCTCTTCCATTGACATTCTTATCGAAAAGGACATTTTGGCATCTGTCTTTTGCTTCGTGCTTAACACTCTGCAGTCCTCCGTGCAACTTTTCGAAGAAGATGGGGATGTTTTCTGCACTTGCACAGTTTCTCCTTGCCAGACATATTGGAAAAGGTTTTGCTAAATGTAGGGCCACAAGAGAGGCAGAAGACGCAGATACGCAGCTCTCCGAAGCTAATCGCAGGTGCCTGGCGTTTTTCCACACAAGCCGCTCTCCGCAGCTCCCTGCGACCGGCACAATGCTCTGTGCGCAAAGATTCTGCTTCTTCCCCTCCAAGAGACGGAGTGAGGGGCAGCTTCCGAAAGGCGAAGAAGCAAGCCGCACACCCCGGCATAGTGTGAGCAGCTTTCAAACGGAGAGAAAACAGTACTTTCCCACTCTTTTACCTTTCCCATTGACATTAGGATTGGAATTGAAGCAGTTTTATGGCATTTCTCTTTTACGTCTTCCTAAACACTCGAAAGACTTCCGTGTACATTCTAGACGAAGACTGGGGAGGTTTTCTTTACTGGCACACTTTCTTCTTCAAAACAGAGTGGAAAAGCTTCTTGCTAACTATTAGGCGACAAGAGAGGGAGAAGACCGCGATACCGGGCTCTCCCAAGCTGATCGCCGGTGCGTGGCGTATTTCCACACAAGCCTTGCTCCGCAGCTCACCGCACAAAGCACAATGCTCTGCGCGCGAAGAAGTCAACTTCTTTGCCTCCGGGAGACGGAGAGCGTGGCAGCTTCCGAAAGGCGCAGAACCAAGCCGCACAACAGCGGCATAGTGAGGGCAGCTTTCAACCTTATCCAAAACTGTACTTTACCAATCTCTTCCCACTCTCATTCACGTTATAGAAGGAATAGAAGGGCTTTTGGAGAACTATCTTTTGCTTCTTGCGAAACACTCTGCAGACCTCTGTGCAACTTCTCGAAGAAGATGGGGATGTTTTCTGCACTAGCACAGTTTCTCCTTGCAAGACGTCGTGGAAAAGCATTTTCCTAAGTGTAAAGAAACAAGAGAGGCAGAAGATGGAGATACGGAACTCTCTGAAGCTAAGCGCCGGTCTGGCGTCTTTCCACACAAACCGCTCTGCGCAGCTCCCTGCGACCGGCACCATGCTCTGCGCGTAGAGATGCCGCTTCTTCGCCTCTGGGAGACGGAGAGAGCGGCAGCTTCCAAAAGGCGAGGAACCAAGCCGCGCACCCCGTCATAGGGTGAGCACCTTTCCAACGGAGAGAAAACAGTACTTTCCCACTGTTTTACCTTTTCCATTGACATTCATATTTGAATAGAAACAGGTTTTGGCGTCTGTCTTTTGCTTCGTGCTAAACATTCTGCAGACCACCGTGCAATTTCTAGCAAGAGACTGGGGAGGTTTTCTCTAGCGGCAGAGTTACTCTTTGCAAGCCATAGTGGAAAAAGCTTTTTACTTAGTGTTAGGCGGCAAGAGAGTCAGAAGTCCGAAACTGAGAGCTCTCCCAAGAAAAACGCCGGTCCCCGGTGTCTTTCCACACAAGCCGCTCTCCGGAGCTCCCAGTGACCGGCAGCATGCTCTGTGTGTAAAGATGCCGCTTCTTCGCCTTCGGGAGACGGAGAGAGGGGCAGCTTCCGAAAGGCGAAGAAGCAAGCCGCACACCCCGGCATCGTGTGAGCAGCTTTGAAACGGAGAGAAAACACTACCTTATCACTGTTTTATCATTTCCATTGACATTCATATTTGAATTGAAGGAATTTTAGGCATCTATCTTTTGCTTCTCTCTAAACACTCTGCAGACCGCCGTGCAATTTCTAGCAAGAGATTGGGCATGTTTTCTCTAGTGGCAGAGTTTCTCCTTGCAGATATGGTGGTTTAGCTTTCTGTAAAGTTTTAGGTGACAAAGAAAGACAGAAGAAGGAGATCCGGAGCTCTCTGAAGCTAAGCGCCTGTCCGGGGTGTGTTTTGGCACAAGCCCCGCTCCGCAGCTCACCGCACAAAGCACAATGCTCTGCGCGCGAAGAAGTCAACTTCTTTGCCTCCGGGAGACGGAGAGCGTGGCAGCTTCCGAAAGGCGCAGAACCAAGCCGCACAACAGCGGCATAGTGAGGGCAGCTTTCAACCTTATCCAAAACTGTACTTTACCAATCTCTTCCCACTCTCATTCACGTTATAGAAGGAATAGAAGGGCTTTTGGAGAACTATCTTTTGCTTCTTGCGAAACACTCTGCAGACCTCTGTGCCACTTGGAGAATGACATCCGGGTTGTTTTCTGCACTAGCACAGTTTCTCCTCGCAAGACGTCGTGGAAAAGCTTTTTCTAAGTGTTAGGCGGCAAGAGAGGCAGAAGACCGGAATTCGGAGCTCTCCCAAGTTAAACGCCGGTCCCTGGTGTTTTTCAGCATAAGCCGCTCTCCGCAGCTCCCAGCGACCGCCACCATGCTCTGTGCGCAAAGATGCCATTTCTTCGCCTCCGGGAGACGGAGAGAGGGGCAGTTTTCGAAAGGCGAAGGAGCAAGACGCACACCCCGGCATAGTTTGAGCAGCTTTCAAATGTACAAAACCAGTACTTTCCCACTGTTTTACCTTTTCCATTGACATGAACTTTTGAATTGAAGGAGTTTTTGGCAACAGTCTTGTGCTTCTCTCTAAACACTCTGCAGACCACCGTGCAATTTCTAGCAAGAGACTGAGATCTTTTCTCTAGCGGCAGAGTTTCTCCTTGCAAGATATGAAGGAGAAGCTCTTTGCTGAGTGTTAGGCGGCAAGAGAGGCAGAGGCCAAAGATATACAGAGCTCACCGAAGCTAAGCGCCGGTCTCTGGGGTCTCAGAGCACAAGCCCCTGTCTAGAGCTCACCGCCACCAGCACAACGCTCTCTGCGACGAGGAAGCCACTTCTTTGCCTCCAGGAGACGGAGAGAGCAGCAGCTTCCGAAAGGCGAAGAACCAAGACGAGCAAGAGCCGCATACTGAGGGCAGCTCCCAAACTGAGAGAAAACACTCCCTTGCTACTCTCCACCCATTGCCATTCTCCTTCTATTCCAATGAAAAGAGTTTTGGACAACTATCTTTTGCTCCTTGCTAAACGTTCTGCAGACCTCCGTGCAGATCTAGAACAAGATCGGCGATATTTTCTGTACTGGCACAGGTTCTCCTTGCCAGACGTAGTGGAAAAGCTTTTTACTTAGTGTTAGGCAGCAAGAGAGCTAGAAGACTGAAATTCGGAGCTCCCCCAAGTAAAACACCGGTCCCCGGTGTCTTTCCACTCAAGCCGCTCTCCGGAGCTCCCTGCCACCGGCACCATGCTGTGCGCTCAAAGATGCCGCTTCTTCGCCTTCGGGAGACGGAGAGAAAGGCGGCTTCGGAAAGGCGAAGAACCAAGCCGCACAACACCGGCATTCTGTCATCACCTTTCAACTTTCTAGAAAACAGTAGCTTCCCAGTCTCCTGCCTCTTCCATTGACATTCTTATCGAAAAGGACATTTTGGCATCTGTCTTTTGCTTCGTGCTTAACACTCTGCAGTCCTCCGTGCAACTTTTCGAAGAAGATGGGGATGTTTTCTGCACTTGCACAGTTTCTCCTTGCCAGACATATTGGAAAAGGTTTTGCTAAATGTAGGGCCACAAGAGAGGCAGAAGACGCAGATACGCAGCTCTCCGAAGCTAATCGCAGGTGCCTGGCGTTTTTCCACACAAGCCGCTCTCCGCAGCTCCCTGCGACCGGCACAATGCTCTGTGCGCAAAGATTCTGCTTCTTCCCCTCCAAGAGACGGAGTGAGGGGCAGCTTCCGAAAGGCGAAGAAGCAAGCCGCACACCCCGGCATAGTGTGAGCAGCTTTCAAACGGAGAGAAAACAGTACTTTCCCACTCTTTTACCTTTCCCATTGACATTAGGATTGGAATTGAAGCAGTTTTATGGCATTTCTCTTTTACGTCTTCCTAAACACTCGAAAGACTTCCGTGTACATTCTAGACGAAGACTGGGGAGGTTTTCTTTACTGGCACACTTTCTTCTTCAAAACAGAGTGGAAAAGCTTCTTGCTAACTATTAGGCGACAAGAGAGGGAGAAGACCGCGATACCGGGCTCTCCCAAGCTGATCGCCGGTGCGTGGCGTATTTCCACACAAGCCTTGCTCCGCAGCTCACCGCACAAAGCACAATGCTCTGCGCGCGAAGAAGTCAACTTCTTTGCCTCCGGGAGACGGAGAGCGTGGCAGCTTCCGAAAGGCGCAGAACCAAGCCGCACAACAGCGGCATAGTGAGGGCAGCTTTCAACCTTATCCAAAACTGTACTTTACCAATCTCTTCCCACTCTCATTCACGTTATAGAAGGAATAGAAGGGCTTTTGGAGAACTATCTTTTGCTTCTTGCGAAACACTCTGCAGACCTCTGTGCAACTTCTCGAAGAAGATGGGGATGTTTTCTGCACTAGCACAGTTTCTCCTTGCAAGACGTCGTGGAAAAGCATTTTCCTAAGTGTAAAGAAACAAGAGAGGCAGAAGATGGAGATACGGAACTCTCTGAAGCTAAGCGCCGGTCTGGCGTCTTTCCACACAAACCGCTCTGCGCAGCTCCCTGCGACCGGCACCATGCTCTGCGCGTAGAGATGCCGCTTCTTCGCCTCTGGGAGACGGAGAGAGCGGCAGCTTCCAAAAGGCGAGGAACCAAGCCGCGCACCCCGTCATAGGGTGAGCACCTTTCCAACGGAGAGAAAACAGTACTTTCCCACTGTTTTACCTTTTCCATTGACATTCATATTTGAATAGAAACAGGTTTTGGCGTCTGTCTTTTGCTTCGTGCTAAACATTCTGCAGACCACCGTGCAATTTCTAGCAAGAGACTGGGGAGGTTTTCTCTAGCGGCAGAGTTACTCTTTGCAAGCCATAGTGGAAAAAGCTTTTTACTTAGTGTTAGGCGGCAAGAGAGTCAGAAGTCCGAAACTGAGAGCTCTCCCAAGAAAAACGCCGGTCCCCGGTGTCTTTCCACACAAGCCGCTCTCCGGAGCTCCCAGTGACCGGCAGCATGCTCTGTGTGTAAAGATGCCGCTTCTTCGCCTTCGGGAGACGGAGAGAGGGGCAGCTTCCGAAAGGCGAAGAAGCAAGCCGCACACCCCGGCATCGTGTGAGCAGCTTTGAAACGGAGAGAAAACACTACCTTATCACTGTTTTATCATTTCCATTGACATTCATATTTGAATTGAAGGAATTTTAGGCATCTATCTTTTGCTTCTCTCTAAACACTCTGCAGACCGCCGTGCAATTTCTAGCAAGAGATTGGGCATGTTTTCTCTAGTGGCAGAGTTTCTCCTTGCAGATATGGTGGTTTAGCTTTCTGTAAAGTTTTAGGTGACAAAGAAAGACAGAAGAAGGAGATCCGGAGCTCTCTGAAGCTAAGCGCCTGTCCGGGGTGTGTTTTGGCACAAGCCCCGCTCCGCAGCTCACCGCACAAAGCACAATGCTCTGCGCGCGAAGAAGTCAACTTCTTTGCCTCCGGGAGACGGAGAGCGTGGCAGCTTCCGAAAGGCGCAGAACCAAGCCGCACAACAGCGGCATAGTGAGGGCAGCTTTCAACCTTATCCAAAACTGTACTTTACCAATCTCTTCCCACTCTCATTCACGTTATAGAAGGAATAGAAGGGCTTTTGGAGAACTATCTTTTGCTTCTTGCGAAACACTCTGCAGACCTCTGTGCCACTTGGAGAATGACATCCGGGTTGTTTTCTGCACTAGCACAGTTTCTCCTCGCAAGACGTCGTGGAAAAGCTTTTTCTAAGTGTTAGGCGGCAAGAGAGGCAGAAGACCGGAATTCGGAGCTCTCCCAAGTTAAACGCCGGTCCCTGGTGTTTTTCAGCATAAGCCGCTCTCCGCAGCTCCCAGCGACCGCCACCATGCTCTGTGCGCAAAGATGCCATTTCTTCGCCTCCGGGAGACGGAGAGAGGGGCAGTTTTCGAAAGGCGAAGGAGCAAGACGCACACCCCGGCATAGTTTGAGCAGCTTTCAAATGTACAAAACCAGTACTTTCCCACTCTTTTACCTTTTCCATTGACATGAACTTTTGAATTGAAGGAGTTTTTGGCAACAGTCTTGTGCTTCTCTCTAAACACTCTGCAGACCACCGTGCAATTTCTAGCAAGAGACTGAGATCTTTTCTCTAGCGGCAGAGTTTCTCCTTGCAAGATATGAAGGAGAAGCTCTTTGCTGAGTGTTAGGCGGCAAGAGAGGCAGAGGCCAAAGATATACAGAGCTCACCGAAGCTAAGCGCCGGTCTCTGGGGTCTCAGAGCACAAGCCCCTGTCTAGAGCTCACCGCCACCAGCACAACGCTCTCTGCGACGAGGAAGCCACTTCTTTGCCTCCAGGAGACGGAGAGAGCAGCAGCTTCCGAAAGGCGAAGAACCAAGACGAGCAAGAGCCGCATACTGAGGGCAGCTCCCAAACTGAGAGAAAACACTCCCTTGCTACTCTCCACCCATTGCCATTCTCCTTCTATTCCAATGAAAAGAGTTTTGGACAACTATCTTTTGCTCCTTGCTAAACGTTCTGCAGACCTCCGTGCAGATCTAGAACAAGATCGGCGATATTTTCTGTACTGGCACAGGTTCTCCTTGCCAGACGTAGTGGAAAAGCTTTTTACTTAGTGTTAGGCAGCAAGAGAGCTAGAAGACTGAAATTCGGAGCTCCCCCAAGTAAAACACCGGTCCCCGGTGTCTTTCCACTCAAGCCGCTCTCCGGAGCTCCCTGCCACCGGCACCATGCTGTGCGCTCAAAGATGCCGCTTCTTCGCCTTCGGGAGACGGAGAGAAAGGCGGCTTCGGAAAGGCGAAGAACCAAGCCGCACAACACCGGCATTCTGTCATCACCTTTCAACTTTCTAGAAAACAGTAGCTTCCCAGTCTCCTGCCTCTTCCATTGACATTCTTATCGAAAAGGACATTTTGGCATCTGTCTTTTGCTTCGTGCTTAACACTCTGCAGTCCTCCGTGCAACTTTTCGAAGAAGATGGGGATGTTTTCTGCACTTGCACAGTTTCTCCTTGCCAGACATATTGGAAAAGGTTTTGCTAAATGTAGGGCCACAAGAGAGGCAGAAGACGCAGATACGCAGCTCTCCGAAGCTAATCGCAGGTGCCTGGCGTTTTTCCACACAAGCCGCTCTCCGCAGCTCCCTGCGACCGGCACAATGCTCTGTGCGCAAAGATTCTGCTTCTTCCCCTCCAAGAGACGGAGTGAGGGGCAGCTTCCGAAAGGCGAAGAAGCAAGCCGCACACCCCGGCATAGTGTGAGCAGCTTTCAAACGGAGAGAAAACAGTACTTTCCCACTCTTTTACCTTTCCCATTGACATTAGGATTGGAATTGAAGCAGTTTTATGGCATTTCTCTTTTACGTCTTCCTAAACACTCGAAAGACTTCCGTGTACATTCTAGACGAAGACTGGGGAGGTTTTCTTTACTGGCACACTTTCTTCTTCAAAACAGAGTGGAAAAGCTTCTTGCTAACTATTAGGCGACAAGAGAGGGAGAAGACCGCGATACCGGGCTCTCCCAAGCTGATCGCCGGTGCGTGGCGTATTTCCACACAAGCCTTGCTCCGCAGCTCACCGCACAAAGCACAATGCTCTGCGCGCGAAGAAGTCAACTTCTTTGCCTCCGGGAGACGGAGAGCGTGGCAGCTTCCGAAAGGCGCAGAACCAAGCCGCACAACAGCGGCATAGTGAGGGCAGCTTTCAACCTTATCCAAAACTGTACTTTACCAATCTCTTCCCACTCTCATTCACGTTATAGAAGGAATAGAAGGGCTTTTGGAGAACTATCTTTTGCTTCTTGCGAAACACTCTGCAGACCTCTGTGCAACTTCTCGAAGAAGATGGGGATGTTTTCTGCACTAGCACAGTTTCTCCTTGCAAGACGTCGTGGAAAAGCATTTTCCTAAGTGTAAAGAAACAAGAGAGGCAGAAGATGGAGATACGGAACTCTCTGAAGCTAAGCGCCGGTCTGGCGTCTTTCCACACAAACCGCTCTGCGCAGCTCCCTGCGACCGGCACCATGCTCTGCGCGTAGAGATGCCGCTTCTTCGCCTCTGGGAGACGGAGAGAGCGGCAGCTTCCAAAAGGCGAGGAACCAAGCCGCGCACCCCGTCATAGGGTGAGCACCTTTCCAACGGAGAGAAAACAGTACTTTCCCACTGTTTTACCTTTTCCATTGACATTCATATTTGAATAGAAACAGGTTTTGGCGTCTGTCTTTTGCTTCGTGCTAAACATTCTGCAGACCACCGTGCAATTTCTAGCAAGAGACTGGGGAGGTTTTCTCTAGCGGCAGAGTTACTCTTTGCAAGCCATAGTGGAAAAAGCTTTTTACTTAGTGTTAGGCGGCAAGAGAGTCAGAAGTCCGAAACTGAGAGCTCTCCCAAGAAAAACGCCGGTCCCCGGTGTCTTTCCACACAAGCCGCTCTCCGGAGCTCCCAGTGACCGGCAGCATGCTCTGTGTGTAAAGATGCCGCTTCTTCGCCTTCGGGAGACGGAGAGAGGGGCAGCTTCCGAAAGGCGAAGAAGCAAGCCGCACACCCCGGCATCGTGTGAGCAGCTTTGAAACGGAGAGAAAACACTACCTTATCACTGTTTTATCATTTCCATTGACATTCATATTTGAATTGAAGGAATTTTAGGCATCTATCTTTTGCTTCTCTCTAAACACTCTGCAGACCGCCGTGCAATTTCTAGCAAGAGATTGGGCATGTTTTCTCTAGTGGCAGAGTTTCTCCTTGCAGATATGGTGGTTTAGCTTTCTGTAAAGTTTTAGGTGACAAAGAAAGACAGAAGAAGGAGATCCGGAGCTCTCTGAAGCTAAGCGCCTGTCCGGGGTGTGTTTTGGCACAAGCCCCGCTCCGCAGCTCACCGCACAAAGCACAATGCTCTGCGCGCGAAGAAGTCAACTTCTTTGCCTCCGGGAGACGGAGAGCGTGGCAGCTTCCGAAAGGCGCAGAACCAAGCCGCACAACAGCGGCATAGTGAGGGCAGCTTTCAACCTTATCCAAAACTGTACTTTACCAATCTCTTCCCACTCTCATTCACGTTATAGAAGGAATAGAAGGGCTTTTGGAGAACTATCTTTTGCTTCTTGCGAAACACTCTGCAGACCTCTGTGCCACTTGGAGAATGACATCCGGGTTGTTTTCTGCACTAGCACAGTTTCTCCTCGCAAGACGTCGTGGAAAAGCTTTTTCTAAGTGTTAGGCGGCAAGAGAGGCAGAAGACCGGAATTCGGAGCTCTCCCAAGTTAAACGCCGGTCCCTGGTGTTTTTCAGCATAAGCCGCTCTCCGCAGCTCCCAGCGACCGCCACCATGCTCTGTGCGCAAAGATGCCATTTCTTCGCCTCCGGGAGACGGAGAGAGGGGCAGTTTTCGAAAGGCGAAGGAGCAAGACGCACACCCCGGCATAGTTTGAGCAGCTTTCAAATGTACAAAACCAGTACTTTCCCACTGTTTTACCTTTTCCATTGACATGAACTTTTGAATTGAAGGAGTTTTTGGCAACAGTCTTGTGCTTCTCTCTAAACACTCTGCAGACCACCGTGCAATTTCTAGCAAGAGACTGAGATCTTTTCTCTAGCGGCAGAGTTTCTCCTTGCAAGATATGAAGGAGAAGCTCTTTGCTGAGTGTTAGGCGGCAAGAGAGGCAGAGGCCAAAGATATACAGAGCTCACCGAAGCTAAGCGCCGGTCTCTGGGGTCTCAGAGCACAAGCCCCTGTCTAGAGCTCACCGCCACCAGCACAACGCTCTCTGCGACGAGGAAGCCACTTCTTTGCCTCCAGGAGACGGAGAGAGCAGCGGCTTCCGAAAGGCGAAGAACCAAGACGAGCAAGAGCCGCATACTGAGGGCAGCTCCCAAACTGAGAGAAAACACTCCCTTGCTACTCTCCACCCATTGCCATTCTCCTTCTATTCCAATGAAAAGAGTTTTGGACAACTATCTTTTGCTCCTTGCTAAACGTTCTGCAGACCTCCGTGCAGATCTAGAACAAGATCGGCGATATTTTCTGTACTGGCACAGGTTCTCCTTGCCAGACGTAGTGGAAAAGCTTTTTACTTAGTGTTAGGCAGCAAGAGAGCTAGAAGACTGAAATTCGGAGCTCCCCCAAGTAAAACACCGGTCCCCGGTGTCTTTCCACTCAAGCCGCTCTCCGGAGCTCCCTGCCACCGGCACCATGCTGTGCGCTCAAAGATGCCGCTTCTTCGCCTTCGGGAGACGGAGAGAAAGGCGGCTTCGGAAAGGCGAAGAACCAAGCCGCACAACACCGGCATTCTGTCATCACCTTTCAACTTTCTAGAAAACAGTAGCTTCCCAGTCTCCTGCCTCTTCCATTGACATTCTTATCGAAAAGGACATTTTGGCATCTGTCTTTTGCTTCGTGCTTAACACTCTGCAGTCCTCCGTGCAACTTTTCGAAGAAGATGGGGATGTTTTCTGCACTTGCACAGTTTCTCCTTGCCAGACATATTGGAAAAGGTTTTGCTAAATGTAGGGCCACAAGAGAGGCAGAAGACGCAGATACGCAGCTCTCCGAAGCTAATCGCAGGTGCCTGGCGTTTTTCCACACAAGCCGCTCTCCGCAGCTCCCTGCGACCGGCACAATGCTCTGTGCGCAAAGATTCTGCTTCTTCCCCTCCAAGAGACGGAGTGAGGGGCAGCTTCCGAAAGGCGAAGAAGCAAGCCGCACACCCCGGCATAGTGTGAGCAGCTTTCAAACGGAGAGAAAACAGTACTTTCCCACTCTTTTACCTTTCCCATTGACATTAGGATTGGAATTGAAGCAGTTTTATGGCATTTCTCTTTTACGTCTTCCTAAACACTCGAAAGACTTCCGTGTACATTCTAGACGAAGACTGGGGAGGTTTTCTTTACTGGCACACTTTCTTCTTCAAAACAGAGTGGAAAAGCTTCTTGCTAACTATTAGGCGACAAGAGAGGGAGAAGACCGCGATACCGGGCTCTCCCAAGCTGATCGCCGGTGCGTGGCGTATTTCCACACAAGCCTTGCTCCGCAGCTCACCGCACAAAGCACAATGCTCTGCGCGCGAAGAAGTCAACTTCTTTGCCTCCGGGAGACGGAGAGCGTGGCAGCTTCCGAAAGGCGCAGAACCAAGCCGCACAACAGCGGCATAGTGAGGGCAGCTTTCAACCTTATCCAAAACTGTACTTTACCAATCTCTTCCCACTCTCATTCACGTTATAGAAGGAATAGAAGGGCTTTTGGAGAACTGTCTTTTGCTTCTTGCGAAACACTCTGCAGACCTCTGTGCCACTTGGAGAATGACATCCGGGTTGTTTTCTGCACTAGCACAGTTTCTCCTCGCAAGACGTCGTGGAAAAGCTTTTTCTAAGTGTTAGGCGGCAAGAGAGGCAGAAGACCGGAATTCGGAGCTCTCCCAAGTTAAACGCCGGTCCCTGGTGTTTTTCAGCATAAGCCGCTCTCCGCAGCTCCCAGCGACCGCCACCATGCTCTGTGCGCAAAGATGCCATTTCTTCGCCTCCGGGAGACGGAGAGAGGGGCAGTTTTCGAAAGGCGAAGGAGCAAGACGCACACCCCGGCATAGTTTGAGCAGCTTTCAAATGTACAAAACCAGTACTTTCCCACTGTTTTACCTTTTCCATTGACATGAACTTTTGAATTGAAGGAGTTTTTGGCAACAGTCTTGTGCTTCTCTCTAAACACTCTGCAGACCACCGTGCAATTTCTAGCAAGAGACTGAGATCTTTTCTCTAGCGGCAGAGTTTCTCCTTGCAAGATATGAAGGAGAAGCTCTTTGCTGAGTGTTAGGCGGCAAGAGAGGCAGAGGCCAAAGATATACAGAGCTCACCGAAGCTAAGCGCCGGTCTCTGGGGTCTCAGAGCACAAGCCCCTGTCTAGAGCTCACCGCCACCAGCACAACGCTCTCTGCGACGAGGAAGCCACTTCTTTGCCTCCAGGAGACGGAGAGAGCAGCAGCTTCCGAAAGGCGAAGAACCAAGACGAGCAAGAGCCGCATACTGAGGGCAGCTCCCAAACTGAGAGAAAACACTCCCTTGCTACTCTCCACCCATTGCCATTCTCCTTCTATTCCAATGAAAAGAGTTTTGGACAACTATCTTTTGCTCCTTGCTAAACGTTCTGCAGACCTCCGTGCAGATCTAGAACAAGATCGGCGATATTTTCTGTACTGGCACAGGTTCTCCTTGCCAGACGTAGTGGAAAAGCTTTTTACTTAGTGTTAGGCAGCAAGAGAGCTAGAAGACTGAAATTCGGAGCTCCCCCAAGTAAAACACCGGTCCCCGGTGTCTTTCCACTCAAGCCGCTCTCCGGAGCTCCCTGCCACCGGCACCATGCTGTGCGCTCAAAGATGCCGCTTCTTCGCCTTCGGGAGACGGAGAGAAAGGCGGCTTCGGAAAGGCGAAGAACCAAGCCGCACAACACCGGCATTCTGTCATCACCTTTCAACTTTCTAGAAAACAGTAGCTTCCCAGTCTCCTGCCTCTTCCATTGACATTCTTATCGAAAAGGACATTTTGGCATCTGTCTTTTGCTTCGTGCTTAACACTCTGCAGTCCTCCGTGCAACTTTTCGAAGAAGATGGGGATGTTTTCTGCACTTGCACAGTTTCTCCTTGCCAGACATATTGGAAAAGGTTTTGCTAAATGTAGGGCCACAAGAGAGGCAGAAGACGCAGATACGCAGCTCTCCGAAGCTAATCGCAGGTGCCTGGCGTTTTTCCACACAAGCCGCTCTCCGCAGCTCCCTGCGACCGGCACAATGCCCTGTGCGCAAAGATTCTGCTTCTTCCCCTCCAAGAGACGGAGTGAGGGGCAGCTTCCGAAAGGCGAAGAAGCAAGCCGCACACCCCGGCATAGTGTGAGCAGCTTTCAAACGGAGAGAAAACAGTACTTTCCCACTCTTTTACCTTTCCCATTGACATTAGGATTGGAATTGAAGCAGTTTTATGGCATTTCTCTTTTACGTCTTCCTAAACACTCGAAAGACTTCCGTGTACATTCTAGACGAAGACTGGGGAGGTTTTCTTTACTGGCACACTTTCTTCTTCAAAACAGAGTGGAAAAGCTTCTTGCTAACTATTAGGCGACAAGAGAGGGAGAAGACCGCGATACCGGGCTCTCCCAAGCTGATCGCCGGTGCGTGGCGTATTTCCACACAAGCCTTGCTCCGCAGCTCACCGCACAAAGCACAATGCTCTGCGCGCGAAGAAGTCAACTTCTTTGCCTCCGGGAGACGGAGAGCGTGGCAGCTTCCGAAAGGCGCAGAACCAAGCCGCACAACAGCGGCATAGTGAGGGCAGCTTTCAACCTTATCCAAAACTGTACTTTACCAATCTCTTCCCACTCTCATTCACGTTATAGAAGGAATAGAAGGGCTTTTGGAGAACTATCTTTTGCTTCTTGCGAAACACTCTGCAGACCTCTGTGCCACTTGGAGAATGACATCCGGGTTGTTTTCTGCACTAGCACAGTTTCTCCTCGCAAGACGTCGTGGAAAAGCTTTTTCTAAGTGTTAGGCGGCAAGAGAGGCAGAAGACCGGAATTCGGAGCTCTCCCAAGTTAAACGCCGGTCCCTGGTGTTTTTCAGCATAAGCCGCTCTCCGCAGCTCCCAGCGACCGCCACCATGCTCTGTGCGCAAAGATGCCATTTCTTCGCCTCCGGGAGACGGAGAGAGGGGCAGTTTTCGAAAGGCGAAGGAGCAAGACGCACACCCCGGCATAGTTTGAGCAGCTTTCAAATGTACAAAACCAGTACTTTCCCACTGTTTTACCTTTTCCATTGACATGAACTTTTGAATTGAAGGAGTTTTTGGCAACAGTCTTGTGCTTCTCTCTAAACACTCTGCAGACCACCGTGCAATTTCTAGCAAGAGACTGAGATCTTTTCTCTAGCGGCAGAGTTTCTCCTTGCAAGATATGAAGGAGAAGCTCTTTGCTGAGTGTTAGGCGGCAAGAGAGGCAGAGGCCAAAGATATACAGAGCTCACCGAAGCTAAGCGCCGGTCTCTGGGGTCTCAGAGCACAAGCCCCTGTCTAGAGCTCACCGCCACCAGCACAACGCTCTCTGCGACGAGGAAGCCACTTCTTT
>NC_135268.1:9394520-9462020 GCF_051311805.1 Agelaius phoeniceus
GAGAGACAGAGAGAAAGAAAGAAAGAGAGACAGAGAGAGAGAGACAGAAAGAAAGAGAGAGAAAGAAAGAGAGACAGAGAGAGAGAGACAGAGAGACAGAGAGAAAGAAAGAAAGAGAGAGAGAGAAAGAAAGAGAGACAGAGAGAAAGAAAGAAAGAGAGAGAGAAAGAAAGAGAGACAGAGAGAAAGAAAGAAAGAGAGAGAGAGAAAGAAAGAGAGACAGAGAGAAAGAAAGAAAGAGAGAGAGAGAAAGAAAGAGAGACAGAGAGAAAGAAAGAAAGAGAGAGAGAGAAAGAAAGAGAGACAGAGAGAAAGAAAGAAAGAGAGAGAGAGAAAGAAAGAGAGACAGAGAGAAAGAAAGAAAGAGAGAGAGAGAAAGAAAGAGAGACAGAGAGAAAGAAAGAAAGAGAGAGAGAGAAAGAAAGAAAGAGAGAGAAAGAAAGAAAGAGAGACAGAGAGAGACAGAGAGACAGAGAGAAAGAGAGAGACAGGAAGAGAGCGAGAGAAAGAAAGAAAGAGAGAGAGAAAGAAATAGAGAAAGACAGACAGAAAGAAAGAAAGAGAGAGACAGGAAGAGAGCGAGAGAAGAAAGAAAGAGAGAGAGAAAGAAATAGAAAGACAGACAGAAAGAAAGAAAGAGAGAGACAGGAAGAGAGCGAGAGAAAGAAAAGAGAGAAAGACAGACAGAAAGAAAGAAAGAGCGAAAGAAAGAAAAGGAAAAAGGAAAGGAAGAAAAAAAAAGGAGGAAGAGAAAGGAAGAAAAAAAATGAAAAAGGAAAAGGGTGAGAGTGAAAAAGAAAGAGGGAAAGTGGAAAAGGGGGTGAAAAACAGAGTGAAAAAAAGAAAAAAGAGTTGGAGTGGAAAAGAAAGGACATTCGGGAGGGGCGGTGCTGCCTAAGGTGCTTCCGCGCCAGGAGCGAAGGAGCCGTTTGACCTCCTGGCGGGAGCGCAGCTCCCGGTGGCGGAGAACGGAGCGGTGGCTGTCAGTCCGAGACTCCAACTCCCGGCAGGCCCTGCGGCCGTAAAGCGCGGCGTCTGACGCAACGGCCGACGCGCCATATGAATGGCTGGCGGGCCGAGGCGGCCGCGCGCCGGGGGAGCGGGCAGCTCCCGGCGCCTGTGCCACGCGGGACGGAGCCGCGGCAGCGACGCTGGAGGGGCGAAGCCTCCGTCCGGCCGCCCGCACGGAGCCGAGCGGCGCGGAAGGGGCGTCCGCCCGGTGCCTCGGCCTCGCTCAGAGGTCCCGGTGGCGGGGGCTGAGCTCGGGCGGGGCGCGCTGCCGCCCGCCGATGGCGGAGCGCCAGGCGGTGCTTTGCTGCCGCGGGCCGGGAGCTGCAGGAGCCGCCCCGGGCGAGCGGCGCCGGGCGCTGCCGCGGTCACTGTGCGGCGGCTGCCCTCGGGCTGGCGGAGGCGCGGGAGCCGCCGAGCTGCAGCCGTCTCCCTCGGGCCGCTGCCGCTGCTGCGGGCGGGGGCGGACGAGCGGCTGCGGAGGCGGCTCCGCGGCGGGCTCAGCCTTGCGAGCAGAGAGCGCTCGACATCGCTGGCATGACACGGCTGCTGAGTGCCTCAGTGCTCGTGGCTCTTCCTTCCACGCAAACAGATGGAGCGGCATCGCTGAGCAGTAAAACACAGCGATGGCCCGGAGAATGGCGAGCGCAAGGAGCGCCGGGCAGGATCCTTCTGATGGCACAGGTGCGATCGGCAAACTCAGCCCCTTGTGCCCCTGCCCTCCCGACCCCCCAGGGGAAATGCTCTCCAGCCTCGAGCTGCTGAGAGACAAAACGTGTGATTTGACACTAGGGTCCGGAAAAGGTTTCCGTTTAGATTAGCAAATGCCTCCATTGTTCTCGGTTACATCCTAGGATTCGGTTTTAGGCAGTGACTTTCTACCGCTTGTCGGATTTTCTTGTGCAATGGTAAGAAAAATAGGCAGGTCTGATACTGGTTTCGCTTTTTTTCTACTTCATGTTCCATGAGCTGCTTTTATCCAAGCAATTGGTTTAAAGTTCTACTGTAGGCGTTTTCTGGTTCACTTTTTTTTTTTTTCCCTCTAAATCGGCAGTAAATATAGCTGAGTAAAATTACCTTGGTTTTCTTCCTTCTTAAATGTTTTTATTGATAATCCTATTTGAATATGCTGAACACGTGGGTATGTCCTGTAATATATCCTAGCTTTTCTTGTTTACAGGGTACTCAGAAAATATTTTTCCCTTAGAGTCCCACTGAAACATTCTCCGTGCAATCTCCGTTAAGGTCTGTGTTTGCAAATAAGCCACCATCAGCTGAGATATTTGCCTGTGTACCTTTTCCTGTCATTCAGAGCTTGCGTTCTGTGGTTTTTATGATAAACCTATCAAACTTGCGAAACTGTTTTGCAAGTCTTAACCGTTGAAGGCAGCAAGAAGTGGTTTTAAAGGCTGTTCTTGAGCAGACAAAGGGGAAAAGTGTGAATTTGCTGCTGAACTTGTCCTTTTTCATTTGACTTGCCTTGAATTATTTAGGAAGAGAGAGCACTAGAAAAAAGAGAGAAATAGAATTGGTTCTTGAGCCCTCCTAAAATGCTCCCCATGATTCCGTGTGGAGCCCAAGTGAAGGGTGATGGAACAGAGCCCTGTGCTTTAGAAGGAAATCAATTTCAACCTGATCTCCACCCTGAGTCTCCCTAATTTCTGTTTTTAAAATGCAAACTCAGTTTAGGAAGTGTTGGGAGTTAGTATTTTGGGGAAGAAATGGCAGTTGCACAAAACCGTTCCATTTCCCAGAGGCTCTGGGAAGGATTCATTTTGTAAGCGCTGTAACTGCCATCGGTTGGGGGTTCGGGGTTGGAATGTGCACTTGCCCTCCTATAAAGCACTCGTTCATTTGCATTTCAGTGCCAGGAGTCTGGAGAAACTGGAGAAGAGCCCAAGAGACATTTTTCATCCTGAGATACAAAAGGTAGGAAGTGACTTTTTTTGGTTTGGTTCTTTTTCTTTATGATTTCCTGGAAATAGAAGTAATTAAGTATAGATCCTACTGGTTTGTTTTCTTCCAGTAGCTAATAAGAATAATAATAATAATCTAATACTACTTAAACTGTCTCTTTATCCATTGAGCTGGCCATTTCAAATCCAAACTTCTAAACACCAATAAAACCATCATCCTTGTAGAATCTTTAATAGGAGGGGGCTAAAGATGCTGTTTCTGTTGACAGGATTTATTGGTTCTTGAAGGGCAAGAGGTGAGTACAAGCCTAACTACTTCTTGCTCACAGACCCGTCCGGTGAATACGGCTTTGTATTTGGATGGGCTTTTGATGAGTTCTAAATCAATTGCTCGTTACAGTAAAAAGAAGTCATGTTTTTTGGAACCTGACAGCAAAAATAACTTGAAGCACCAACTTAATAATAATTGATCACCCGTCTAAGTTAATGATTTTATGCTATACTATCAAAGTTTAAAGGTGAATTATTGTGTAGTAGGAGATGGTATAAAATGTATGTTCTAACGTGTAGGATGTAGGCAAAGATTAGAGGAACCAAATTTTTATGTCTTCTGTTTGACTGTTCACCAAATAATATTTGGTTTTATTTTCCAGGGATTGGTGAATTTTAAATTTGGAGTCCTCTATGCTAAGGATGGTCAGCTTACAGGTGATGAAATGTTCAGTCATGGTGAGGTTTTCACCTTCTCCTTAATTGTTTTGTTCATCTGAAAAAAAAAAAAAAAAAAAAAAAAAAAAAAGGTATGTTTATTATTTGTTACCCCGTTCTGTCCGTTTCCTCGGTATTTGCTGGAGCTCTGCTTACCCAAGCTTTGGGTAAAACAAGCTTTGGGTTCCTTCTGTCCCACTGGGTGTTGCCCAGTTTGGTTGCATCTGGTGAAATTCAGCCTGAGCCCTTACAGAACCAGCTCAAACCACGTGAGAGCCATTCGCAGCTCTCTCAGGACACCCGGAGGAGGATGGGTGACGTTTCTGAGCATCTGGCAAGTGTACTTCTATCAAAACTCGGCCTGTGACATTGCTGGGGAAAACCCTTCTGTATCCTGAAGGGTTCCTCAAACTCTGTTGAGGATCCAGTTAGCAGTTGCTCACCTGGATGGTTCCAGCTCCTCAAGCTAACACTGGTACTCTTGCCCTGTAGTTTAGATCTATTGTAGTTTTGTTATTTTGCAAGATTTTACGTCTTTGG
Source organism: Agelaius phoeniceus (assembly GCF_051311805.1). Classification (NCBI taxonomy): domain Eukaryota; kingdom Metazoa; phylum Chordata; class Aves; order Passeriformes; family Icteridae; genus Agelaius; species Agelaius phoeniceus. The sequence goes on from NC_135268.1 coordinate 9,398,693, forward strand.
ACAATAACGTGCATTTCACTCTTCGGAACCTCTCGGATCGTGCTTTGGTGCAGCACCACCTAATGGGACACTTGGCTGCTGTGCTGAAGGGCTTGGTTACTGGAATTGTAAATCCGGAGAGTTTGTAAGTCTTCTGTCCCCAGGGAGGTGTCACGCTTTGTTCACCGTTGCTCTGTTTGTCGGGTGCTGCTTCTCGTCGGAGGTATTAACTTCAAACTGCCCTGTTCTTTTTTTAACTTTTTTCCTGGTTCTCTCCGTAGGGCAGGGAAGGACTCTCGTATCCCGGTCGTCAGACTCAGCGCTGCCCGAGAAGATACAGAGACTGTAAAAATCATAAGGAGCAAATGTGACTGCAGAGGAAACAAACTGGAGAGAACAAAAGGTGATATTGTTCTCCTTAGCCTGGATTAGAAACATCCACTGCGCTTTGATGCCGGTGGCTGCCAGGGGCTCGTTAGGTCTCTTGAGGCAGGTGTAGGTGTTCACTTGTAGGTTCTATTTTTGGCAAAGGACCACGAGAGAAGTTTATTTATAGATCCAAATAAACATTCATCTTATCTGAACATAACCTGTCATCCCCTTTCTGACATTAAGGACTCCTGTATAAATACTTGGGGGGGTTTTCTTTGTCATTTCTGAATGGTTCCATTTTGCCGGATACTTGAACGAGTCTGAGGTGGTTTAATTGCATACTGCTTCCTTGAAATTCTGTTGGTCTCTGCTTGGAACCCTTCTTGTACTGCTTAATGAAAGACTTCGGATGGTGTTTTCTTGCCTGTTTGTGGTTAAGGTCGTGCTCTGATGCATTTACAGAAGCCATGGCAGGAGAGAGTCAGCTGCTGGAGAAGAGGAGACAGTACTATCCCTGTGCAGCACAGAACTGTGCTACTGCTGTGTCATCAGCTGTGTCTGCACTGAAAGTAGCCACCTTCACTTGTAGGTAGCTCCTTGGTGCTTTAGGACACGCTGAGGGATTTATTCCTTTTGGGATCCACAATGAGAATTCCCAAGAGAGGTAGTAGTAATAAGGTCTGAGATTGGAAAAAAGCCTGTGTCCTTGGAATGTTGTTGTTGTCGTCAAAAGTTAATTTTTCCTTCTTTCTTAGCCAGTAGTCAGCTTTTTGCTTTATTTTTTGTGGTATCAGTATTTGATTGTTTAAAAAGTTGCTTCAAAAGAACTGCAGTGGCTGGCCACCAGGACCTTGTTCCGATTTGCCTATTTGCTTGTAGCTAAAACGTTTCCATATTGTTTATCATTCTATTGAAGAAACTGCTGCCCAGTCAACTAAGAACTGAACATCTATCTGTCTAGGACATGGGGAGAGGATTTAGGTCATGTCTTTGTTTCCAGAAAAAAGTTCCAGTGTAGTTTCTAACTAGAGGAAAAGGGGGGGGGGTAAAGACTCGGGGCTCTGATGCCACTGGGGGCACCCCGAGGTGCCCAGGAGAGGGAGCCCCACTGCGGTGCAGGAGCAGGTATGTTATCACGTACTAGAGAGCAAATTATAAATAGAAATAGGAAAATTATAAATATAAAAATATTTTTTAGATCGTTAAAGAAAGCGTTTTTTTTTACTTGTCAATAGGCAGGGTTTTGATGATAAAAATGATAAATACAAAGAATATGAAGGTAGAAATCTAAGTCTAGAAAGATATCATAAATACATACAGATAAAGTTTAAAGCTAGAAGAAAAAATCAGTTGCAGCAGTAGATATGATACATAATATAGATAATACTTTAAATACATGTCTAGAATTTTATAGATATTATAGATAATTATTAATAGATTGCATCAAAAGAAACGATAAATATAAATGTGAGTATAACTATACAAAGTATAAAAATATTTCGATACCATTTAAAAGAAGGTGTTTTCTTGTATTTATTTGAGATGGGGTTAGAGATGGGGTTTTTATTTGGATTAATAGAAGTATTCTAGAAATATAAATCTAACTGTAGAGAGATCCAATCGATAGAGGAGGATATTTCTAAAACCACAACCGAACGCCGCCGCCTTCGGGGGAATCGCACGAGCTCGGCCGAAGCAAGGCGAGAGCGGCCGACCCTGACGGCCTCGAGCGAACCGAGGCGAGGCTTCCGAGGCTGCCTGAAGCGAAGCGAGCCGAGCTCAGGCGAAGCGAGCCTGCTGCTCTCGTGCGCGCTGCTTAGCGCCAGTGCGCTCCCAGCCTAATGAGCTCCTGCCCGAGCCCGCGCTCCCGGTCGTGTCCGCGCCGTGGCCGGGCCGCCCGCGGGACGCGGCAGCGGGAGAGCCCCGAGCCGGGCGAGCTGAACGGGAGGCGGCGGCGCTTGCCCGCCCGCCGTCGGGGAGCCGAGGCGAGGCGAGCGGAGCCGAGGCGCGCCGAAGGCACAGAGCGGCTGGGAGTTGGGCCGAAGCGAGGCGAGCTCGGCCGAAGAGGCGAATGCAGGCGCCAAGAGCCGAGTTGAGGCGCCAAGAGCCGACTGGAGCCGAGCGTCTCCGGAGCGAGCCGAGCTCCGCCGAGCGCCGCAGCATCCCGGGCAGGGCGAGGCGCCGGGCCGGGCTCGGGGTGCAGCCGGGGCTCTGGGAGGCTTCCCCGCCTGTCCCTCTCTCTAGCCCTCCTTCCTTCTCCCCGTCTTCGCCTTCTCTCGCTCCCTTTCCCCCATTCCCTCTCCCCCCGCAAAGCCGGCTCCTTCCTGTCCTGTCCCTAGCCCGCTACTCCCTTCTGTTCCCCCTGTCTCCTTCCTGTGCCCAGCCTCCGTGTACCCTCGTCCCGGGCTTTCCCTTCCCGTGCCGCTTTCCTGCACAGCCCGAGCTCCCTCGCCGCCCTTTGTCGTGCCCTGCTCTCGCTCCTCTCTTCCCGTGCCCCCTTTCCTTCTTTGCCCCGCAGCCGCGGGGCTCGGGCTGCCGGAGAATAAAGCCCCGAGGGCCGGAGCCCGGCGCCCCTGGGCCCTTGCGGGAGTCCCCGCGCGGGGCCGGAGGCTCTCGGCGGATCCCCCCGTGCCGCTCAAGCAGCGCGGCCGACAGCGCCGGAGCTGCGGCTTTGCCGGCATCGCGCTGAGAGCGGCCCCCGCTCCGTGCCGGGCCGTCGCCGCCGTCTGTGCCGCTCCCTCTCTCGCTGCCCCTGGCCCGTGACAGCGAGGCTGGGCAGGAACCTCAAGCCTTCTGGGGGCTGCCCCCCCTTTCTTGTTGCAGCAGAATCCCTTGCTGGGGCCATGCACGTGTGGGAAGGGCTTGGGGGAAGCGCTGCGCTGCTGTCCGGGGCAGTCGGATTCGTTCGGAGCCTTCTTTGGGGGTCAGGGAAAGGCGGGGTGAAGGCTCGGGGCTCTGATGCCGTTGGGGGCAGCCCAAGGTGCCCAGGAGAGGGAGCCCCACGGCGGTGCAGGAGCAGGTGGGGGGCGGGCGAGGGGCGGGGGTCACGCTGGGTGCCGTCCCCCAGAGGGACCCAAAGCTGCCACCAAATGCACAGGGAGGGGTGAGTGGGTGTAGGATGCTAAAACCTGGCAAGGCATTCGGTTTTCTAGGTATTGCTAAAGAATAGGAATTGGTCTCTAAACTCAGCTGGGGAGAAACCCTCTCTATGCACTCATTTGTTTACAGGAATGTAGAAGGTTCCGACTGGAGATGCGTAGTAGTTCTGAAGATATTGCCGTGAGGTTTTGATCTAGGAGCGGACCGAGCTGTGCCCTGGAACCCTCAGAACAGCTGCAGGGGCTGAAGGCGATAGAAAGGGCTCTCTGGCACCTTTTGCCTCCGTTCTCTGCCAGCGCCCAAAGCGTGTCGCAGTCCCGGAAGAGGCGCTTGTCATCCCGAGAGCCAAAAGGAAGACGTGTCAAATCCCAGCTCTGCCTTGTGTTTCGTGTGGGTTTTTTACTTCGTATTGATGTCATTCCAGAGAGCAAGGAAAGAAGAAATGGGACCGGGTCCCACTATTACTGTGTGAAGGCTTTCTTGAAAGGCTGCTGTATTTATATTGTCCTTTTCCACTCCAAGCTTGACTTTTGCCCTCGTTTTTCGAGCTCTGCTGCATTGGGTGTCCCAAGGAGGGCGGGGTTCCTCAGCAGGGCTCTTAGGAGGCGGCGCTGATTCTGCTTTTTCTGCAGGCGTCTCAAAGCGTGCTACCAGAATGACAGTTTTGTGCACTGGAAAGCTTTCCCTCAGTGCCATCAGCGCACGTCCGTGTCTGAATTGTGGAAGCAGACGGACTAAGAAAAGCCAGCACCCGGAGCAGATTTCTGTTGGCTCTGTGTCTGTGAGAAGCGGGCTGTGTGCTGGACGGGGAGAGGCGCTGTTGGAGAGTGGCATCAGCGCCAGGTGTGAGCTGTGAGGATGATGGGGGGCTCGGAGCAGCGCCAGGTGTGAGCTGTGAGGATGATGAGGGGCCGGCTCCTGCCGGGGGGGAGAGGCTGTTTTAGGGGGAGGCTTCGCCTCAGCTGCCTTTTGCATGGAGCTGCTGAGTAGAGGGGTTCATGGGGGGCTCCCGGGGCTGTCTCATGGAAGGACTGCGAGAGCTTCTGGCAGCGTCTGGGCGAACACCTGGATACGCGCTTGGATCCGCGGAGCATCGCTTCAAGGAGGTGCCGAGGGACGAATCTTTGTGCCGGGAAGCAGCAGCCGAACGGGTGAGCGCGTGTGGATTTGGAGCGGGGACTTTGGTCCTTTCCCTTTTCAATTGGATCTTGGCAGTCCCCCCTCCCCGGTTCCCCAGGAACAAAAAGGGAGCTTGTGAAGACAAAAGAAATGAAGGAGAGGCAAGCAGCTACTCTCCTAATATTGTCTGTGTTGGAACTGGGGGGGATCCGCTTTCGCTTGCGGTTCCAAGGATGTCGGTTGAAGGAAAAGCTGCCTTTTCCCGGCTGTTAGGGGTATCCCAGGGGTGACAGGGAATCCCTGCGTTCCATTTGAACGGGAATGGGCAAAGTATTGTTGTCATCGGATGGCTTTGATTTGAAGGTAGCCAGCCCATTTTCATCATCCTAAGGTTTAAATGGAGGGGACAGCGCTGGTGTCCCTCCTTTGCAAGGGTTTGAATGGAGGTCAAAATCCCCCTTTGCACATGGCTTGAAGGATTTCATTGGAGGAAAGCCCCTTCTTTTCTGCGCTCCTAGGGGATGAACTTGAAGGGGAGAAGCCATTTCTTTGCCCTTGTTGAAGCGAGGTGAGCGCCGCCCGCGGCGTCAGTTTCGGGGTTGAGTTGCGGGAAGCCGCAGCTCTGGCGGCGTTTGCAGGGCTGCAGTCGGGCTGTGCCGCTGCATTTGAGGGCGCTTCTTGTGGCCGCGGCCCGGGCCGGAGCGTTGCCGCTCGGGAGCGCTGCCGGCCCGGGCCGGGCGGGTGCCGAGGCGCACGGGGAATTTGGCGCGGCAGCGGCGGAGCCGCTTTGCCGGTGCGAGCCGCCGTGCGGAGCCGAGGGCAGCTGGCGCCGGGCCGGCCAAGGGCGGCAGAGGCGGCGCGGGCGCTGCTGCGCCGGCCCGGCCGGTGCCGGCCGCTCTGTCCGCTCCGGGCGCGGGGCTCGGGCGCCGCCGGGGCCCCCCGGGCAGGGGGAGCGGGCGGGGGTGGGGGGCTCTCCGGGGCGGCGCCGGCCCTGCGCGCCGGAGCAGCCGCCGGAGGAGCCGCTTTGCCGCCGGGAGCCGCGCTCCGTCCGGGGCCGGCAGCGCGGGGTTGGGCTGCCGCAAGTTCGTGGGTGTCGTGTTTCGGAGGTGGCTTTGTAGGGATGCATCGCACGGGTTTGTTCTGGTCGCAGCGGGTGTGCGCTAAGGGCTATGGCGTTCTTCCTGACCGGTACGGTTCTCGGTTCTTCGGGTGGTGACGATAAAGGTTTGGTTTGAATCGAGTTCTGTAGTGGGATATTTTTTTTGCCGGGCTATTCTGTTTTTAAAGGCGTGCAATGGTTTCTACGGGTCGTTGCGTGAAGCAGCGGCTCGGATTTTAATTCTGTCGCGGTGGCTTTTATTAGCGTGGGCGTGTAGCGTTTGTTTCGGTGGGTTCGAGGTGGCGTCGTGTCGTTAATAGCAGCGGGGTTTTTAAAATCTCTCTAATTGCGTTTGTGTTTCTCGTCTTCCAGGGCTTTTATTTCTTTGGTTTGTTTGATTGTAGTGTACGTTTTATTGTTACGGATCATTTGGGAGATCTTGTCAATGGTTACGTTTCTCTTTCGGCTTTGTGTTTATTTCTGGGTGGTATTTTTATTTTGATCGAATGAGGTTCTATGCGTTTATTCTTCAGTTGGGAATAATTTTTTTGACGTAAATTAAAGTTGCTTTGGTTTGGGGGACTTTTGTTTTACAAATTATTTTCTTTTTTTTTTTTTTCTTTTTTCTTTTTTTTTCGTTTCTTGTTGTCCTTTGACGTATTTGGTGGTTATTGATCAGTTTTATTTTTGGGAACGTGGGTGTTTATATGGTGGGACTTTTTAAGTAGTTTTTTTATTTGGGTAGGTATTTTCTTATATTTTACTGGCTGAGGTTTTTTTTTTTTTTTTTTCTATTTCGTTCATTAGTTCGCTTTCTAAAGTTCTTTTGACAGAGTATTGCTTATTCTTTGAGTTAGTGTAGATGTAGAATTTCGGTTAGTTTTTAAACTAACGTTCAGGGTCAGTGGCACTGATTGGAGTTGAGTGAGTTGGTTTGGGTTCTTTTAGAGGTTTTTGTGATTTGTTGCGTGGGTTTCTCAAGGGTTTTCTTTTCGTTTGGTTCCATTTTTCTGATGTGATGAGAACTGTTAGTGAAAAGAGTGTTGTGTGTTTTTTTCGCTGGCAGTTGTTTGGCTGGTGGAGGTATCTTGATGGTTTTGGAAGACATTGGTGGGAATTCGCTGCTGTTTGTTTTGTCATTGCATTTAGGAATTGGATTTTAAATGTAAAATTCTAAGGATAGCTATCTTTAAACAAAACGAGTAGATGTGTAGAAATGGGAATAAACTTTTATTTTGATCTATTCGATCTCTATTTAAAATTTAACAGTTAACATAAGTCATGGTGTATTCCAATAAGATATTGTAGTTTTTAATAGAGTATTGTGTATGTTTATAGATATATCAATAGAGATGATAAATATAAACACAACTCAAACGAAATTTTAAATGTAGAAATGTGTTTCGAATCTTTGCAGATATATATATAAAATTATTAAAGGATTGTAAATATAAAGTGACATAAATCCATACAACACGTAATACAAGTGATACTGTATGTATCTTATGATGATATATTATAGCAAGTAGCTATAAAATAGCTCTAAATATAGTCCATCACTATGATATAATATCTAAAAAATTATAGGTATGGTAAATATAAATACAACAATATTATTAAAAGTAGTTTAAAAGAAAGGATGGTTTTGTTTTTTGTTTGGCAAAAGCAGGGGTTTTATTATAAAAACTACAAATACAAATAATAGAAAGGTAGAAATCTAATTGTAAAAATATCTCATGAATACATCAAGATGGATATAAAAATTGAAAATATTAGAAAAAAGAAGTTGTAGCAGTAGATATGGTACATAATAAAAATAATAATTTATCTATATGATGTGAATGATATATATGTGATATGTAATTATGAATAGAATGCATCAGTATAAACTGTGACTATAAATGTGAATATAATTATGCAAGCTCTAAATATAACACTATTTCAATATAGTTTAAAAGAAGGGTTTTTTGGTATTTGTTTGGTTAGAGATGGGATTATTTTTGGAATAATAAAAGTATGATAGAAATGTAAATCGAAGTATAGAAATTTACAATCAATATATACTGATATGGATAAAACCACAAAATATGAATAAATACAGATAATAGGAATAGACATAATAGATTGTATAAATGACGTAACACATCACTGTCCGGTCTAAATATGTGTGTGAATAGAACTAGGAAAACTAGAACTATAAAATTTATTTAAAGAAGGTTTGAAAGAAAGGGGGCTTATTTGGTTCTTGTTGGGTAAGAGGCAGGTTTTTGGCATTTATTTTTAGAGGAGTTTTTGGGGGGGATGGCCCCTGTTCTTTTTTGCCGCCTTGGCCGCCCGCAGGCCCAAGGCGCGCGGCGCCCCCGGCTGGGGTGGGCGGCAGTGCTGCCGCCTTGTGGGCAGAGCGCGGTACTGCAGCCCGCCGCCGCCAGGCAGCCCTCTTGGGCGTGGCGCGTGGCGGAGTTTGTTTGACCGTCTCAAAATGGCGGCCAAAAGGGCGGGCAACCGGAGGCCCGCGGTGTGTGTATCAGGACTGCCTGCACGGAACGCCGGCGCGGTCCCGGCGGGATATTCTCTTGCGTTTCAGGTGTACCCGGCACGGGCTGTAGGGTCAGCGGCGCTGCGGGCGGGCGTATTTTGGCGGGTTTCTGACCGGCATGTGAGTAACCGCCTCTCTCGGCTGGGGGGGGAAGGGGGGGAGACCTTTCTCGGCCGCCATCATGGGAGCGGCGCGTCGCCAATGTCGAGGAGTTTGTTTGACCTTCTCAAAATGGCGGCCAAAAGCGCGGGAAAATCGCGGACCCGGGAGTCTGCCGCCCTGTGGCCAGAGCGCGGTACTGCAGCCCCCCGAGCCAGCGCCCTGCCCCTCGCCGCTGGCTGCCGGGGGCGGGGCAAGGACGCGGCTGCCGAGCGAGGCAAGGGCGAGGGGCGGGAGCGAGGGGCGGGCGGGAGCGAGGGGCGGGCGGGAGCGAGGGGCGGGCGGGGCGGGCTCGGTAAATGGCCGGGAGGGGTGAAAGACGTTCAGGAGTGCAAAAGGGACACGATGGCTGAGAAAAATGGCCGGGGGGGGGGGCGGCCCGGCGGGGCCGCTTTCGGCGGGCGGCGGAGGCGCGGTCGCAGCGCTCCGCGGGCCGGGGGCAGCGAGCGGGGGCGGGCGAACGCCATCGGAACGGGGCTGCACCCCCCCCCCCGAGCCCGCGCACGCGCCTCTCCAGGCGGCGGAAGCGACGGCGGGCCGGAAAATCCCGGCGGGGCGGCGGCGCTGCCCCCCCTTTGTGCCGCCATCTTTGCAAGGTAAGACCGCCCGCCCCCTCCCGCCCCGTCCCGTCCCGCCGCCCTCCGGTGTCTGTAAACTTCTCTCTGGCTTCGCAGGTCCGTGCTGGAGAGTGGGAGAAAGGTCCGTGCTGCTTGCCGTGTCCTCGGTGGGCAGAGAGCTCTGACCTTGCCTTGGATGGGCTGCTGAGGATTGGATCCATGGGGATGTGCTTGGATGCATTTAGTGACCTTTACAGATTTCTTTCCCTGCTTTTTTCAGTTCACAGAATCATGGAAGAATTCAGGTTGCAAGGGGCTCTAAAGATCACCTCATTCCAAGGCTGCTGCCGCCGTGGGCAGGGACGTGCTTCCATCGAGCAGCTTGCTCAGAGCCTCATCGCAGAGCACCGAGGGGCCTTGAGCACTTGCAGCGATGGGGCAGCCCCAGGACCTCTGAGCAACCTGTGCCCTGTGCCAGCCAGGTGCCAGAGGAGGAAGGAAGCCCTTCCCACCTGGAGCAGAGGCTGCGTAGCCTTGTGTCACTGAGCGTGTGAGACAGAAAGGCCCTTCCTTTCTGGAGGGGTAACAACACTCAAAGCTCTTTCTCGGGACAAGCAGAGCAATGGAAGGCCAAAGGAGCCTTCAGTTCTTCCAGCAGCTTTGGGAACAACTTGAAGGAGGAAAAGCAGAGCCAATCTCTGAGAAGGGACGTGCGAGCTCTGGCGAGGACGGCTGCTCCCCCTGGCCTTGGTGTGGGACCTCCTGAGCTGCCATTCCTGTGGTGGGAGTGTTTCTCCTCTCCTCCAGCCAAGCCAGAGACCGCCTAGGGAAGGAGCAGGTAAGGTTGAAGCACTGAGATCTCCCAGGTAAGAAGTGACACGGCAAGAGGAAATGGCCTCAACTTGCAGCAGGGAGGGCTTAGATTGGATTGGAGGGAAAATTTCTTCACTGAAAGGGTGGTCAGGCATAGGAGCAGGCTGCCCAGGGAAGTCCCCATGCCTGGAGACATGTCAAGGATGTCAAGATGTGGTGTTTAGAGACCTGATTTGGGGGGCAGCAGCTGGGCTGGATGTCCTTAGAAGGCTTTTCCAACCGCAAGGATCCTATGGTTCTGGAAAGCCTTGACCCCTCTGGCTCTAGCACAGCACCTGGATGCTGACAAAATGAGGCTGGTCCTAGAGCCTGGAGGTCCCTGTGCCACAGGGAGAGGACAAGCCGGTGTCACCTGCAGGGAGGGTCTCGTCCCCAGAGAGCAGCCAGTGACTCCGTCCCTGCCCGGGGCTCTGGGTGCACCCTTGGGGGGGGGACTCACCTGCCCTCCTTGCTGCTCTCATCCTTATCCCATATGGATTTAGCAGCAATCTTCTGTCTTTTCTTTCAAACTGTCCTTGGGAGAGTTCCAAGAGAGGGTCATTAGTTATTTCAAAGCCTACATCTTTTACCTATTGGCACTGAAGAGAAAAGACACAAACCTGCTTTGCATCCTTCTGCCTGGAAGTCCTTGTGACACGGGGAAGGGAGGAAGGGGCTGGCCGGGGTCAGCCTCTGCTGAGCCTCAGCTCTGGCTGCTCCTGCTCACAGGGTAAACCCAAAAGCTGTCGTGATCAAAAACGCAGGCCACCCTTCTGACCTGAGTCACAGGGGCCGTTTCTTCTGAATGACTCAAGACGGGAAATCATTCTTGGAGCTTCAGAAGAAAAAAACCCCAAAACCGTAGGTACATTTGTAAGAGTGTGTATGTACGGACATTTCCTTGCAGGCAGCAGGGTGAGAAAGGGTGTTTATTTGAGGGCCCCCCCACACAGGGCTTTTCAGAAGCACAGCAGAGGCATTCCCATGTCTTCCTCACACAAGGTCCACTGCACTCACAGGAATGCCATTGAACTTTGCTTTTCTCTAACCCAGGTGTCACTCATAATAATGCCCACAGCCTTGGAATCAGGATGAAGGTGGAGCCTGAAGGAGCCAGGCACACTCAGGAGAGGGCCAGTAGCTGACTTGCTGGGATTTGGCCCACATAACTCTGAACTCATACTTTGGTTTTGGTTTTCTTTATTGTAGCTGACCGAGAGGCTAACAGGTGATCGCAGGGCCCTCCGAGGCAGACTCATTTCAGGTGCAACGTGGATTCACATCGCTGATCATCCAAAAGATAAGTCTGGGTCACGGCCTGGAGAAGGGAGAGCAGCGGGTTGGGAGTTCCTGGGACAGATTGAAAAATTAGCAGAGGGAAAAGCAATCTTCTCCAAGGGGCCTCTTAGGACAGCTAAAGGGAGAGACTCCACATTTGATGGCAGCGTGCAGGCGGGCAGGGCAGAGCAGTTCCGGTCCACGTCGTGTTGTCGGGTGTACCGTGTTACCTACTGTGTCTTTGGGGTCCCTTTTGCCTTTTCCCCTCGAGGCCCTCACCACAAGCATCATGTGTTGTGTTTAACGTCCCCCCGTTGGTCACGTTCTGTGTCACGGGTGTCTGCACATGTTTGTGCCGGAGCTGCTCTGCCCTGCCGCAGAGGCTGCTGCAACAGGACAAGGCTCAGGGACACGCAGTTTGTGGGGTGTGGCCGGACTCTAGATGATATTCCTAGATAGACAGAAGATGTTTGGAGCTGTGAAGATATCTTGCAGCCCTTTGACGTTTGTCCTCGCTTTCTTTCAGATGCAGAAGGATAAAATCCAGGGCAAAATCCATCCACCCATCCCGAGTGAGGAGGTTCCCCCGAGCAGGTCAGTCACCGTTTGTCTCTGCAGGGAGAGTGTCAAGTGTGACTCTGTTACAGCTCTGTTCTTTTTCTTTTTAGGAAGTAAAGCTGGACATCAGCAGGCAAGGTGAGATGGGCAAGGTGAGCATTGAGTAGCGTACAGGAGCAGTTGTTATTGCTCCAGTCTCACTTTGCGGTGCAGCTCTAAGCATCTGTTCCTGTTTCTGCGCTTCAGGCAATCCACTCGGAGTAGGCCAAGCCCCAGTCACCAACCGGCCGACGCGCTGGGTTTGCCGCTCTCCCGAGCCCTAGGGAAGAATCCCGGGACTCGGCGATGAAGCCTCTGCCTTTTCTGTTTAAAGGTGTCACCAGGGCAGCCTTCAGCAATGGCCGAGGAGTTGCGGTGAGTCAGGGAGGTAGGGAGGAGGAGCGAGGCTCCGCTCAGGTTTCAGCAGCGCCACATCCCCTCGTCTCCTCTTAGCCCAGGCGTGCCCCACGACGATGGCGTCAGCCTCCGAGTGCGGCTGAAGCGTGCGGCCCCAGGAGCCGGGCATTCTTGGGAAAAGAGTGAGTGGCAGAATTGTTGGGTTTTGGCCAATGTGCTGCTGAGGTTATGCATTGATATTTTGTTTTCTTTATTGGAGCAGACGAAGAAACAACAGGAAGTTGTTTAACAAGAGTGCCAGCAGGACCTTCCCAGATGTCGAGGCAGCCTTCCTTTGCACCTGACACAGACCGGCATCCCCAGATGTCTGAGAGATAAGTAGAGGGCTACGACCCACAGAGGGGATGAAAGCAGGGTGCTGGTTTGGGAAATACTGGGATGGGTTTTTGAGTCCACTTTGGAGGTGGGGGGGTGTCCATGAAGTGGCCCCTTAGGCCCCATAAAAGCAAAGTCTCACTTTTGATCCCAGTGCTGAGGTGCGCAGGGCAGAGCGGTCCCAGTGTGTATCATGTCCCTTGTCTATTGTGCATTATCTGTTGTTTGGGTATCTCATGTCTCTTACCTTAGGCCTTTGAGGGGCCTGTCAGAAACCTTGGCATTGTTCTTATCCTCTGTGATCTCTGCATTTCTTGGCCCGGCATCCATGCCCTACAACCTTTGCCTGGGGAGCTCAGACATGTATCAGAATTGCATCTCTCTTTGGAAGCATCTGGTCAGATGTCTTTTCAGGTCTTGTTCTGAGCTGTACGGACAGCTATGCCCTGCCAGGATCCATTATGGCAGATTAGAGCTTGAAACAATGTGAGGACAGGTAGAGGCTTCTGACTGTAGGATTCTCGGGCATCCATCTCTTCAGTTTATGGAATAAATCATTCAGTTAGCATCTTGTTCCTTCAGTGTTTTCTGAGCCACGTCAGCTTGCCATCAGTCTCACCTCGGTCGTCTCATTTGGCATGCTCTCGGTGCTCGCAGTTATCCCTTTTGCCAAGAGATTTCTGTCTGTGTTGTGTCTCCATTGTTTGTGGTGTCCTGTCTGTCCCGTGTCACGGGTGTCAGCACACACATTTGTGCTGGAGCTGCTCTGCCCTCCTGCGTAGCCTGGTGCAGTAGGAGAAGTCCCTGGGAGTTTGTAATGTGGGGTGTAGTTGGACTCTAGATGGGATTTGTAGATGGACACAAGATGTCTGGAGCTCCTAAGTTGTCTCTGTTTCTCTGCGAGCCTCTCAGGGACCCTGGGCCAGTCCCGAGTCGGCAGACACCGGGGTTGGGAGCCCCGACACGGCCGAGAGCGGGGAGACACTGTCTGTGCTCCGAGGGTGCTGAGGGCACCTGGGCTGGGGGGAGACACTCTCTGTGTGTGCCCCGAGGGTGCTGAGGGCACCTGGGCTGGGCCCCTGTGCAGCACAAGAGACACCAGAGACATCGGTAGATGATAAAGGGCCGACTCTTAGCAGGGGTTAATCCAAGGTTTTATTAGGATCCCAAAGGAGCTCCTGCACTTCAGGGGGCTCCTGCCAAGCCCCAGGGAGATGTGCCAAGGTCACGTTTAAAGGGAGGTGGAAACTGAAAGTAGATAACATTTTACCAACCATTAAGTGACCCTAAGGGATGGATGCTGGGGGACAGACATACAGGACAGCGTATGGGGCAAGGCTCGGGGGGCTGACCCCTGGCCTCTGGCTGATCACTGGACGACTTGGACCGAAACTTCTGCATGGAGGGGATGGGAGGCTGAGTGATTGACAGAGAGCCAGGGTGGGGGTTTGGGGATGATCTCATCCCGGGAGAGGGATAACACAGGGAGAAGGAGGGGGGTACAGTTTGGGATAAACGATTTGGGAAAAATATGGGGATACAAAACAAAACTACTTCAAAGTATTACAAAGTATAGAAATGCACTACAACAGCTATGAAATAGATTTTGTGTTTACTCAAGCTTCTAAAGTCAGTCCACGTTAGGAAATGCGTAAGGCAGGAGTAAGAGTAGCCCACTTACTGAAATGCAGTGACTGATGGAGCAATGACTCTGTCCAGGCTCCTGATTTCCGAGTCCTCCATTAGAGCCTGCTTTCCTTTCACAGTTCTGTCCTCCGTGGTGATGCTGCATTGTTGTGGCAAATAAAGCCTCTGGTATTGCAGAGCTGTGAGCAGCCACTTAGACCAAGAACAAAGCTTTAATCTTCACGTTTTGATAGTCATCCTCTGCAGTGCTGCATTTTGGGAATAGAGAACGGGTTTGTGCTATTTTTAGGTGCATGGAATTACAGTAACATAAATGTCTTCTTTTCAATTTAATGTGCTGTTAGCTAGTGGTTGGTTTGATAGTTCTGTGCTTGCTACAAATCTCTGTGTGTTCGGGGGTGAGCAGTAAGAACATGGAGTTTGGCACAAGCGTGAAGGAAATTAATGTGGGTTTTTTTACTTGATAAAGGAGAAAAAGTGTGTTGATCAATAAGCAGCAAGTCAAATCCAAAACAGAAGAGTGCTCTATGCTATGTAAGTGTTTATTCCAGGTGATGCAGTCACAGACAAACAAATTGAATAGTTATTGGCAATGTAATGTTGAAAATTTTGGGAATATATCCAGTCAATTCCTAAAATATTGCTGCAGTTTAAATGTTGTGAGGGACATGATCAGCAGACTGTTTCTTTTTAATTCTTGTTTGTCTGAAAACCTGTAAGAATCAGGATTTTTCTGTGATATTCTCGGTTCATGCAGAGTTCATTGATTCAAAGGTACATGGCATGCAGAGTCCTGCAAGGCCTGAGAAACAGCTGCATCACACCTGGTGGATGTCCAAGAGTCTGCACAAACAGCAGGGATGAACTTTAGGATGAACTTGCAATTGATGAGCTCTGTTGTTCTGTCAGCTCAAGAGAGCACACACCCCCCTCCTTTCCAAGGATGAACATTTAATATGGCTCACAAAGTGTGCTTGCTTTTAATTTTCTGTGCCATTACCCATTCCAGCATGCTGCTTGTCCAGATCTGTTGGAGGTGAGCAGCTCCCAGCGTGAAAGGCTGATTTCTCAGATTCTCAAACTGCCTGGGGCTCAATGGCAGGACACCCCAAAGTTCACTTGAGAATGTATCTGAGGTTGTCCAAATGCTTCCTGCACTCGGGCAGGTTTGGTGCTGTGACTGCTTCCCTGGGGAACCCGTTCCTCAGGAGAAGGTAAATGGCTTGCTAGGGTTTTCACAGTCAGCATTGAGCTTTAATGCAGGTTTGATAATGCCCAGTACAGCATAATAGCCACAGGAGCATTATTCTGCATCAGAGCAAAGACATTGCTGGATTTGTGGAGAGATCCAGAATAAAGGGACTTTATTGTCCCAAAGGGAATTCTGAGCGATACCATAATGTAAATAGAACATAGGAATGCTAATAAAGAATGAAGTGAACATTGCTTTCAGTTAATAATCATTGTGAACACAATATTTATACTCCACATATTGTGTTTTCTCATGCAGTGGTCTTTAAACCAGAGAGATAATAGCTGTTGATCTAAGAGTTATTATACTTTAATTAGGAATGATTCTTCTCTAGAGCTTTTACTTGTCTTTGTTCTAAGAGCCAAAGTTGTTGAACTTTTTAGTCAAGACAGAAACCAGTTGTCAAAGTTGAGAAAGAAAAATGGAAAGAGAAAAATAATGCCTTTTACTCTTAGTTCTCTTTTTTTTCTTGCAATATTGGTAGAGAATATTCATGGAAAATACTTAGGCTTTTTATTTCTTTTCCTGGAAATAGAAGACAGGTGCCTTGTTTTTTGTTACAGTAAAATAATATACTCTTATGTAGCTATGACACTTCATTTTGTGGCTTGTTACTGTTAAACAGTGCCAGGATTCTGATGGCAGTCATGTAGGCTAAATAGTTATATCTGAAATTTTTTTATTGCTAAATAATTCATGGTCCTTCTCCTTTTTGTTTGCCTCCTTTTAGACTGACTATTTGAGAGTTCTGAGCAGCCGTGTGAAGGCTGCTCCTGTTTTACTGAAAGTGTGGTATTCGCATTCTCTGAACAAAGAGAGATTTAATTCTCTCTCCCAGGACTTTTCCTGGGGAAGGCAGTGAGAAACCTCAGAGAAGAAGAGAAAACAATTCTTATCTCTACTTGCTGCTCCTGTTTGGAACATGTGGAATGTGTCATGGAGATGGTTTGCCAGAAGTGATTTGTGAGCTGGACACCAGCGAGGGTTGTTTGGACTGATTGGCCAATTGGGTCAAAGCTGTGTTGTGACTGTCTGCAGAGAGTCATGTGTTTTTCTTTAGTAGTATTTGGTATCTCTTTAGTGTAGTTTTAATATGGTATTAGTGTAATATAGTACAGCTTAATAAAGCTTAATAAAGGATTTGTTCAGCCTTCTGGAATCATGGAGTCAGAGCACATCATTCCCCGGATGGGGATCGCTCATCTACGACACAAAGCGCGGATTTTTACACCTTGTCGAGCTGGCATCTCTTGCTGACGCCCAATTCTTGCCCTTCTACAGAGGAGCTCAAGGAGAAGCTGCAGCAGTATGTTGATGAGGTGAATGCCCACAAGCCAGGTTTCATCAAGGTTGTCCGGCACAGCAGGCAGGAGGGGCTGATCCGCTCCCGAGTCAGCGGCTGGAGAGCAGCCACAGCGCCGGTCGTCGCTCTCTTCGATGCCCACGTGGAATTCAACGTGGGTTGGTGTGTGCCCCTTCCATTCTCTCACCCAGGGACCTTTGCCAAGCACTGGTGGTAAATTACTGACTGGCATTTAGAGGGTGAGTTAGAATTTTGAGCTTTTTAATGAAAATTCAGACATAATCATGGGCACAAGCAGGAAAAATGTGTTTGTGCTGTGTAAGATGATCTAGATACATTTTCATGGTTTGAGTAATCTGCTGGTCTAATTACAAGGTAGTTAAATCATATTAGAAAACTGCACATTAAAAATCTCCTCCAGTAATGTAGCCCTTTGCCCATGAGGGTGAATGTATCTTCTTTTCATTAAAAAAGATTATGTTTCTTTTACATTCTGCAGTGTAAACAAAGAAGCGTTTTTTTGGTTATTTTGGCCACTCTGCAAAAGTAAACATAACTAAAATAATGTGTTTTACCGTGTTCAGTCTGGATTTAATATCTCCCTTGCTCCTTAAGTAAAAGTGAGGTAAAAAGGCAAGAGCTTCTGTCTCTAGGATAGATCTATTATTAACTCTGCTCCTGATGTCCTTGATAGTGTTGCAAGCCTGAAGTTATCATTACTGGGTAGCAAGGGTATAAATGCTCTATGATATGCAGATACTCATTTCTTCCATCCACCAGCTCAAATCAAGGTTAACAACAGAGCCTCCTAGAGAATATGTTGCAGTCTATTATTTTGGGGCAGAAAGGGCTCTGAATGGGTAACAGCTTTAGACTTTGCTCCTTCTGAAAAATACAGCATTAGCTGCTATATTGTTTATTTGGTGGTGGACTAAATACTCTTTAAGGGCTCCTTCCAAACCAAACTACTCCATGATTTCCATCAGTGCTATGCTTGCAGTGGTGTAATCTTAACAGTGTATTTCTTTTTTTTTTAGGGCTGAACCAGTGCTCACCAGGATAAAAGAAAACAGAAAAAGAGTAATTTCTCCATCATTCGATAACATTAAGTATGATAATTTTGAAATAGAGGAGTATCCCCTCTCAGCACAAGGCTTTGACTGGGAGCTGTGGTGCAGGTATCTGAACCCTCCTAAGTCCTGGTGGAAACTGGAGAACACAACTGCTCCAATAAGGTAATAAATAACTAAATTACAGTGTCTAAAAGCTCTCCTGGGTGTGACAGGGGGCAAGTGGGCTCAGCTGTGTGATAGGTTTTACTGACTGTAAACTTCAAATACTTAAATGTCCTTGATGCCTACACAGTCATCAAGAAAACTCCTGTTTTCAGTAGATGTTTTTAAAGGAAACTTTTGTTTTCAGTAGATCTTTTTAAACAGGTTTCCTGCCCAAGTGGAATGGTAGGCAGGGCTGCTCTGCAGCACTCTGTTCTCCAAATGTCTTGCCTGCTGATTTAGTGCTTACGGGCCAGAAATGGAATTTTCTTTGCAGTTACATTGCATAAGCAGAGCTGACCTGACAGCTGTGTTCTTTATAGTGTTGTCACATAGGTGCACAGCTGTGCTGTGTCCCAGGAGTTAATGTCTGGTCAGTGACACTGTGAGCAAAGGCTGCATTGGGTCCTTGCTTTGGGACAGTCTGGGTCTGCACTTTGTTCCCATGTCCAGAGTGTTGTCAGACTGGTACAGAACAATCCCTTTGTCTCAGGGAGGGGAGTAGTACCCTCTGAACCCACTGAGCAGCTCTGCTGAGAGTACAGGCCTTGCTTGTAGACACACATTCATTCCAAGGAGGGCGCTGGTACCTGTGCTCCAGCTCCCTGCAGAAAGGAAGTGTGAATGCTGTTCTTACCTCCTGAAAGCAGAACCTCAAACAGCACTGGCAGCTGTTTTTCATCCAGCAGCTATCTTGGCAGGCAGGCACTTTTCTCAGGTTCTGTCAGTTTAACACCCTCTGAACTGCACTGACCTATGAACAGAACCTAGAATTGGAAAGCAGGAGATAAAAATTAACAGGTTTGCCAAAGACAAACGTGAAAAGGGGTTAATTTCCACAGCATTAGAAATAGTTATTGCTGTTAATGAACTCTGTTGACACTATAAAAATGTTCCTGTGAAGACAGGTTGAGAGAGTTTGGGTTGTCCAGCCTGGAGAAGAAAAGGCTCCAGGGAGGTTTACAGCACCTTCCAGTACCTAAATGGTGATTCCAAGAAAACTGGTAAGGGACAGAAGTAGGTAGTGATAGGGCAAGAGGGAACAGCTCTAAACTGACAGAAGGCAGGGTTATGTTAGGTATTGAGATGAAATTCTCTCTGTGAGTGTGGTGAGGCACTGGAACAGGTTGCCAGGGAGGTTATGGATGTCCATTCATGGAGGTGTTCAAAGCCAGGCTGAATGTGGGGCTCTGAGCAACCTCATCTGTTTGAAGATGTACCTGCTCATGGCTGGGGTTTGGAATGAGATGATCTTTCAAGTCCTTTCCAGCCCAAGCCATTCTATGATCCTGTGATTAATTATACAGAGTAACCATTATGATTTTTAAAATTAAAAGTAGTGAAACACAAAGTAATGACTTTTCCATTTTACCCCTAAACTCTGTTCCACATGAGGACTGGGCAGTGCATGTACTTTATGAATTTCAGGTTTGTCCCCTAACTCTTTCCCTGGCACATTTTTTAATTCAGTGCAATATGCTGCATGTGTGTGTTGGATAATTAAAACAAGCACACCAACAAACAAAGCCATGTGTCTTGATGGATGGTTTCTATCTGCCTCCATTATTCTTTTAGAATTATAGCAAAGGGAAGCAGGTGCACTGAGAAACACTTAAAAACAACAACAAAGGCAAAAGTACCTATCATAAATGAAGCATAAGTTTTGTATTGATGTTAACTGCTATTTTCTTCATTAATAAATACATCAAAGATGGTCTTTCATTGTTATAAAACGGGTACTATAGCACTTGGAGGCATTAATATATAGATTTCTGTAGAACTGTACAATTTGTGATTAAGACAGCCTATGATCTGTTTGAAAGCAGATGTGTCCACTAGCTGTAGCTTGAGTGTTCTCCATAAAAGCAGGGTGATTTCTCCTGTACTGCTAATTAATATCTTGTCATTACCAGAGTGCCAGCATAATAATCTGAAAAGACATATTTATTTCTTGCAAATGTGGATTATAAGGTAGGAGAAAAATGAAAAGGCTAAATGACTCTGTATCCTTCTCTACTCATAAGGTGAAATTGTACCCTCTGTGGCTGAACTCTTACCTGACTAAAATTGGCTCTGTGTAGCAAAAATTGGTTGGTTCCCACCATGACATAGGTAGAGTTTACTGATCCAGTAAAGCTATGTGATTTGTTTAGGTTTGGCTCAGGATAATGGACTAATGTTATGCTGGTAAAGGCAGGCTTTGCTTGATTCTGTATTAAAAAAATGTATCTGGATGGTCCTATTCAAGAAATAATCTCTTTCTTTAGGTAAGCTTACAGACACAAGTTTTTAGCTCTAGCTGAACCTGGCTTCTGGCTAAACACACAGAACTGCACATGATTTGCAATTGTCACAGGCAAGAGCCTTGAGGACTTAGCAAGGACAGAGGCTACACTGGCTGGTGCCCCAGAAACAAAACTGGGGCACCTGGATCTCACACTACTAGCACTGAAATCCTTACTGCTCTGGTGAATATTTATGTCCAATAATTTGACTCTAATTTCCTTCAATGGTGCTCATTTCACTTTAGAATTAGGAATGTCAGAAGGCAAGGCTCAATAAAGCTCTTTGAGAAATACTTTCTTAAGAATCTGTTTTGCTGCATCATTTTACCTAGCAATGATAAATACAATCTGTGCCTGAAAAATAAAATTCTTCATAATTTATCTGCTAATTTTGGTTGCTGATGATTTATTCTTCCAGAAGTCCTGCACTGCTTGGATGCTTCATAGTGGACAGAGAATACTTCCAAGAGATTGGATTGCTGGATGAAGGCATGGAAGTATATGGAGGAGAGAATGTGGAGCTTGGAATCAGGGTAAGGAAGGCAAACAATTAGCCCATACTGGTGGCTTACATTTAAAATATAGCTTACTTCTTATTGCAGAGGGGGAAAGCAGTCCAAACCATGGATGATGGCATGGAAAGGAGATCCACAGCTCTGCAGACATGTACATTTATTTGAGGAGAGAGGAGGGAAAAAAGAGCAATAGCTCTCTTTACAGAACTTAATCTGGGACAAGGGTAGATGTGTAGAATTTGGGATTGTTCTTTCAACAGAGTTTTGCAGAGTTGATAGCTAAATTTCCCTGCTTACCTGTGGTCCCAGACTCAGTAAGAACAGTTTCTCACAGGTGTGATGAGAAAAACCTTTCTAGATTACTTGGTTTATTTAAATTAGCAAAATCACTGTGGAGCAAAGTAGAATATAGGGGCATTTATGCTGCCTTCCAGACAGAAGGGAATTAAGGTATTCATAATGTGAATATATTGTGAGTGCATATATTTTCTTTTTCCATTGTACACTCTTCACCTGTTTACTATAATGCAGTATTGTGTGTGATTTGAGTACTTCTTTCTGTATCTCTTCACAGTTTAACACCTTTCTGTTCTCTTTGAGAATCTCTCAGGTTTTTGATAAGGTTGGAATTCCTAGGTAGATAATGGTAGTGAAAAATGGGGTGGTGTGTTATAAAAATAAATTGTGAGCCCTGCTAGGAAAGGTAAGGGAGAGGTAACATTGTGTTTTGAGCCTTTTAGCTGCCAGAATATCAGCATACCGTTGTACAATAGCAAAAAAAGGGGAACTTACTGTAAGAATAGATAATTATCTCCTGAGACAGCAAGATAGAACACAAAATACTCATTTTTATTTCTGGCTTCTTGAAATTCTTTTTCTTCCGCCTGTTAGAGATAAAGAGGTTTTTCAGCCAGAGTGAAGCACAGACCCTCTTTCAGCTTTCTCTCTCCCTCTTTCACTTTTTCAAGGAAAGGGAGAGAGAAATGCAAGACTGCTTCTTTTAATAACATTGTTCTTCTCACTGTAAGGGCCAGAGAGCTGCCTTCTGCTCCCAAAAACTTATTTTGCAGCTCAGTGTTGCAATGAGTTGAAAATTACCATCACTTTGGTTTTTCTGTTCTTTTTCCAACTGACAAAACATTATTGTTTCCTCATGAGTGCAAGGAGTTGTCTCTGGGTTTGCATCATGAGATGTCTCCTGTCTGGGCTGCAGCACTTAGCCTTGGAGGAGTTGATGTTGGTATGTTGGTAGACAAGGCCAGAGAGACACAATCTCTGCATAATTGAAATTTTGGAGTATGCTGGATCACTGAAATAAGGCCTGACACTGCTCTGATTTCCTTATGGCTTTTTCTCTGGCTCCAGGGAAGCAGTGCCTGACCTACATAAAATACTCTCATCTGTAACAGAGTGTAGTGTGCAAGGCAACATAATACGTGCTTCCTTATCTGAATTTATGCTGGCTTGGATCTGCCTGTATGAAAACAAATTACAGAGCTGTAATAAATTACAGATTGTTTAACAGTTTATTAATGCTCTTCTGACAATCCTCAGTGTGTCTGAGATCATCCAAGGGTGAGACTCAGTGAGGGGAGACCTCAGTGTGGTCTTCAATATCCTCACCAGGGGAGGTGGAGGTGCAGGCACTGATCTCTTCACTCGCGTGGCCAGGGGCAGGACCCAAGGGAATGGCCTCCAGTTGTGTCACAGAAGGTTTAGGTTGGATATCAGGAAAAGGTTTTTCACTCACAGGGGTGGTTGGGCACTGGAACATCTCTACATTACTTGTGGTGCTTTCAGCTGTGGGGCTGCTGATGAGTGCCTTAATCAAAATAGTCATTGTTCTACAAAAACGACATTGTAATTACAGTATTAGTGCAATAAATAATGTTTCCCTTTTAAAATGCTGCTCTCCAATCTGTGACTATGTAGGCTCACTGCACCTCCTCTTTCATTGTCGTTTTCCTTTTTTTAAAGAAGTGTCTAGATTTTTTTAGTATTCTGCTGTGTGAAAAGCATTCTCATTCAGGATAATGGACAAGCAGACACTGTCTGTCCAAAATGGCCTGCTAGGGAAATTTTATGCAAAAGCTTGTAAGAGCAAACATCTAGAGGAAGAACTGGAGAGTTTATTTTTGACTGCAGAAATAGCACATGTTAGAATCATTTGAGCTACCTGTTTATCTGAAACACAGTGGGTAGAACATGGTCCCATGTCCATCTATCACTGATTTTGTTCCAGAGGATGTAAAACTTCTGTGAGGAATTAGACCCTGACAAATGGAGACTTTTCCCACTATCCTCACCCAGGAGTTATGTTTGTCACCTCATCATCTGCACAAATATCTAGTTATTTATGTTATAGGAGTGCAAGAAAATCACCAACTATTGGAAACTGTATTTGAAGGATCCATTGCTGGCAAACCATTACAAGCCACAGAGAGCAGGACTTTGGAGGATTGTTCTCTTGATTCTGAATTTGCTTCAGAGCTGCTACTCAGCTCTGTTGGTCTCTGATTTGGAATACTGTTTTAACTTCTAAGATTTTTACCCTTGTCTATGGATTTGCAACAGCATTTGTAAAATTCTAAACATGTATTATTAAATAAATATTAATAGAAATCTTTTGCCTTGAGCTAGAAGCTGGCAGATGAGTTCAAAACATGAATGGATTTGATTCTTAGAAGAAACTCTTTACTCTTCAACCAAATGTTTTCTTGTAAATCTGTTTATTTGCCTCATAAGACAAAAAAAGGCAGGCTGGTTGATGCAGGACTTAATAGAATCCTCTTTGAGCAGTTCAATCATTTTAACTGGGGTTTAGAAAGATTCATTTACTGTCAAGAAGCATCATATTTATAAAATCAAGTTAGAATGAGTGGTGCTTCTTTTTTGTTCAATCATTCCCAATTGAATGGACTTAAGTGTGCTTTTAAATTACCAGGTTGCATTTGGAGGGCAGATTGGAATCACATTTTCATCCATGTGCCCAAGCAGGAACTGTGTTGGTAACTGCCTTAAAAGAATGTGAGTGTAAGGCTGGTGTTTCTCAGTGTCATTTGGGCTCAGCTTCTGGCTTGGGCCTGCACAAGCAGTTCTTGTGGCCGTGGACGACCCTACAAATCCTCTGCCATCAGTTGCATTCATTCAGCCAGGTTCTGCTTTGCATGGTTCATGTCTGGTTTGCAGTAGGCTTCTTAAAGGCCTCTTCCAATTCCTACTGAAGTCAGAAGAAGATTTTCTATCAAAAGCAACCCTGTAGCAATTCTTTTGTCTTTTAAAGCAGCCTACATGCTTGATAAAGCTCTGGAATATCTGTTACAAGAAGTTATTTGTGCCACTTTTAGGGATGCCCTAACAAATACTCCGTGATTTGCCTCAGGTCCCAGACTAAGTCATCATCAGAGTCCTGGGAATGCAAGCCCAGGCTTTGACTTAGAGTAATTCTGTGTGTCACAAAGACTTTGTGCTTGCAGATGAATTCGTGTTCACTAGGATATAATGGCCCTCTTAAGTGGGTAAGAGGAAAATTTATTAGAAGCTAAAAGCTCTTTAAGGGATTGGGTCTTGTTCCAACTAAATGCTATATCAAGACTTTACATCAGGTGACCCAGGAGGAAAATTGCATTTATAGTTAGACTGAGTGTGGCGCACTACTTTTGTGTAGTATATTTCTGTAGTGAAATTAATTGCTTCATTTCTTGCTAGTCGGGTGGTTTGTCTGCAGACCTTTTGTGAATCTCATGCTGTTTCTGATGTTGGAGAACTGGAGGAATGCAGTTAATGAATAGAGATGGAGAAATTAGTTACTTGAGCAAAAAATAGTCCCAGGGTTCTTTGGGGTATTTTCCATACATGAGGGTCCCTCTGTGGCAAAGCAAGCAGATGTGAAGTCTGTCATGGCTCTCTCTGATCTATTGTTTTGGAATTCCAGAAGTTAATATTTGTTTGTTAGTTTTGGGCTGGGTCTTTGGGTCTTACCTATCTTGTCTTTTCTTTAACCCCCTCCCCACAACATGCTTCTGGGATCGTGATTTTTCATTGCTTTTTTCATTGCTTCTTAGTTAAGTGAGTCTCTCCCATTTGGTGCCTAGAAACTGATGGCTGCTTACATGTTCCAGCCATTTCCAGTCCACAGTGTGTGTGTATCCTGATTGTTTCTCACCTGAGATCTTTCTTACAATATTGCCCTTGGGATAGTGTTCTTTTTGTTAATCACAGGCAAGTGAAGGTACTTACACTTGGCCCCAAATCTCCATATTTATGGGGAAACATGTCACCCTTTTTCCTCTTTACCTGGAAGTTTCCAGCAATTTTACCTGTCGGTGTTCCTAACACAGGCCATAAATGACACGAAACTGTGACTATATTGCATGTAAATAGATGTCTGACTTTATTAAGGAAAGCCTTTGCACAGCTGTCCTGGCCATGGCTGGGGTGGAGATAATTTTGTTCCTAGAAGCTGGTACAGTGCTGTGTTTTGGGTTTAGGATGAGGATAATGTTAAACTGCACCAACAGTGTTCAAGCTCAAGTGAAGTTTCACAGCACATAGGCTACACTGGGTTACATTTTCTCCTTCTCCTTGCCATGCTCTTGTTCTAGCTCCTGCAGCAGCTCACCAGTGCTTTGGGCCTGCCAGCACAGTGGTCTGCCCCACACTGCTGCCTCTGAACACCTCTGCTTCAGTAAACTTTTATTTTCTTTCAGATACAGGGTTAATTGTAATGCTAATCAGCTCGTGATTTGCCCTGCTGCCTCACAAACTGTTTTGTTAGGCAGATTGACGGGCTGGCGTGCCAGTGTGATAAATATG
Source organism: Agelaius phoeniceus (assembly GCF_051311805.1). NCBI lineage: Eukaryota > Metazoa > Chordata > Aves > Passeriformes > Icteridae > Agelaius > Agelaius phoeniceus. The sequence goes on from NC_135268.1 coordinate 9,424,163, forward strand.
GCCAGGAGACTCCTTTAAAAAGGCCTTTATTACCCGAGGGGTTGCGCACAGCGCCGCTGCTCCCACAGCACGGTGCTGAGGAGGAGGAGGAGGAGGAGTGCAGCAGGAGGGTGCGTGCAGCTTTGTCTCTCGGCAGAGCTGGGGCTTCCACCCTCAAGAGAATCCTTAGGAAGATGATGTTGGCTTGTAGTCCAGGGGTATCACCCAAGCTGAGCACTATTAAAGTTATGGTGGCAGGACGGAATCCGGCTCTGGTCAAGGGTGGGTGATTTAGTGTGGTTCTGGGGGGTTAAAGTCAGAGTTCATGTGCTGGTTTGTTGTTTTGAGAGGGTTCATATAGTTCCCACAGCCTCTCATTTGAATTCAGTCCGGGTGCAAGGCCTGGGAGCAGGGGAGCAGGGGAAGTGGTTCCTGACAGGAATGGATACAAATCTAAGGTGAGATGGAAAGGGGCACAAATACAGAGTATGACTGAGAGAGATACAAATACAGGGTAAAATGGTAACATAGAACAACAGCAACTCAAGGCAAGTCCTAGAACTCTGACATTCAATGTTTAACAACAGACCGACACTTCAAATTAAGACCCTATCCACTTCATTAACATCAACTAGCAATTACTTCTCTAAAAAAGAGCTCTCATCTCCAGGGTTTCATTTCTCACACCAAGAGGTAGAAATGTCAGGAAAGGAACCAAGAAGATTGAAGGGATTTTTCACCCAACTGCTGTGTTGTGGGACTGTTTGCATGGAGAGGGAGTAGTGGGCTGTGCCATGTGTGCCTGGTGTCCCTTTCTGTCCTTGCTGCTGGGCCTACCTCCATTGCACTCCACTGAGCAATGGAGATCTTCCCCAAATATGCCTCAGGAAAATTAATCAAGATGTTCCCCATTTTTGCACTTGCAGCTATCATCACTTCTTGTGGTCTTAAAGCCATGTTTTTAGCTTGTTTTCAGTAAGAAGGCCAATATCCTTTGCCACTAGGGAATGATTTGCTCTACAGAAAACATCCTCAGTACGTGATCACAAGTGCTGCTCAACAGTACAAGGTTGGTGATGTGTAAAGGCAACGGGCTGAGAAGTCCAAAAATAGAAATATCCTTAGTTGTTACTCTGAGATAACTTTTAAATACTGCTTTTTCATATAATGATTCTCTTTAAATTTTCGTTAAAGCTTTAAATAGAGAGAAGTTTATTTTGCTTTTATCCATTTTGTGAATTAAGAGGAGACTATTTCTAGATTGAAGCCTGAAAGAAAAAGATGGTAAAGATTGACCAAATGTTGCTTCTTACAAGATGTAGCCAATGCTTTTCATAGCTCACACTTTCACCAAGACAAAAAGAATTCCTTAGCAGTGCAAGTGTGGCATAAGCACTTGCCTAGCACCCTGTGTAACCAGCAGTGGCTTATCTGTGTGCACAGGATTATTCCTGAGGTTAATTTTGTTTTGCAAAGTACCTCACTGTGTCAACAATTTGAATCCCAAGATGACACAGACTAAAATTCTCTCTTTACAGGATTGTAATTCCAACAGGTTAAAAAAAGAAAGGCTCTATTGAGAACAAAATAAGTAATTGCCATGCCTCCAAATTCTGCCAGTCATGACACTACTGAGTTTTTTGGCTTGCTCTGGTTTCAGTCACTCCTACATTGGAATAATTGTTTTTCCCTCTGTTCTTATGAATGCCTCAGCAGGTAATCTGCAGCTACAGCATGTGTAATTATACATTACCAGTGAATCAGTTTTGTGGTTTTGCTGTTTCTGGGGAGAGAACATTTTATTAGCTGCTCCCACAGGAAAGAAAAGTATTACAGCAGCAGCTAACATGGGACATCACTATACCCTACAAGGAAGGATGAGGAGGCACTTGGAGATTTCTCACAAGTGTTTTTTCACCAACTGTGCATGTGTAGTTGCACATTACCAACTGGGAAATAATATAGATATATTTATGTTTTATGAGAGGAAAGTATTATTTATAGTGGTATGGGAAATAGTAAAACAGTTTAACTCAATATACACTTACACATCAATGGACTCAGGTGAGATGCAAGTTAATTAGTGCATTATTAGCCTCATGTTTAATGCTCTCCTGCACTTTCAAGTCATAGTGTAATTGCCATTGTACCTTCTTATATTCCAAGTCTTCATGGCCTAAGCTGGGAAGATTCCATATTTGTGGCTTTCCTCTAGAATTTAATTTCATTGAGATATTTTAATATTGCAAGACTGATTTAGTAATCTAACAAAGATTAGAGGAAGACCAGTGAGGGAGAGCAAGGGGTTGTTGTGGTAGTGCAGAAGTGAGTAGATGACTGAGATGGGTTCACCAGGATGGATGCAGCATGTTCAGGTCACAGGTGTGAAGGCCAGACACCTTTATGTGTGTGACAGCACCTTATGTTGTAAGGCAAGGCAGTGAGGCAAAAGACCAGCCTGGCTGAACAGGGAATTCTTCAGGAGCTCTTGCCTCAGTCTTTAATAGTACTGATAGAATTTGGGCTACTGTGCTGTGGAAAGGGACCTGGGGCTCCTGCCAATGGCAAACTGAATGTGGGTCAGCAGTGCCCTGCAGCCAGGAGGGCCAGGCCTGTCCTGAGGCACAGCCAGGAGGGCCAGGCCTGTCCTGAGGCCCAGCCAGGAGAGCCTGCCCTGTCTGGGGACATCAGGTGTGAGGGTTTCCAGGATGAGGTGAGACATTCATCTGACTCTATATATTTTAGAAGGTTGATTTATTATATTATGATGTTATGTTATATGATATGAAAATGATATATTAAAACTATACTAAAGAAAGAGAAAGACATTAGAAGGCTAGCAAAGAATGAATAATAAAAACCCATGACTGACTAGAGTCTTGACACAGCTGGCTGTGATTGGTCATTAATTAAAAACAATTCACATGGCAGCAATCAAAGGTGCACTTGTTGGTAAGCAACCTCCAGACCCCATTCCAAGCAATCAGATAATTATTGTTTGCATTTCTTTTCTGAGGCTTCTCAGCTTCTCAAGAGAAAATCCTGGTGAAGGGATTTTTCATAAAATATAACCGTGACAACAGAGGTGGCTGGCACTGGAACAGGCTCCCCAGGGAAGTGGCCACCACAGTGAGTCTGACAGAGTTGAGGAAGTGTTTGGGCCATGCTCTCAGACACGTGGTGTGACTCTTGTGGTGTCCTGTGCAGGGCCAGTGATTGAACTTTGATGATCCTTGTGGGTCCCTCCCACCCCAGCATGTTGTATTCTATGATCAGGCTTTAGGCACAGTGCAAGATGAACAAGACTGATCAGGCTAAGTGTAGCTGTGGTAAGGAGAGAAAGGTAAAGCCATAAAAGATGGCCAGCACAGTACATTGCTCCATGAATACTAAACCAGTGGCAATCCTGTTTTTCAGTCTCCTTTTGTGCTTTTTAAGAGAAAAAGTGATTTCTTTTACTTCCTGTTGATAACATCAACTTGGCAACGCAGTGATTGATGTGTGGGTTCTTGACTGTGCCTGGCAATGAGATGGACACACTTGGCAGAGAACTGGATGGGGCCCTAAGTGACCCTTGCCATGTGTTACCTCCAAGTAACACAGGTGGAGAGTGGTTCCTGCAGTTCCAAGGAGCAGCACACCATGCATAGTTTAACAGTACACTCTAACAGTTTCACAGCTCATGAAGATACATGCAAAATTAATCCCTGCAGAACAAAACAATTGAAAAAGTACATAATGAAGCAATTAGCTAAAAGAGGAAGACAAGTAATGACCATTTAATTTGTGAAGAATCTTTACATGGATTAGGTTTTCAATAAGAGTGTTCTATGAAGGCACAATTAATGTAAAATGAGGCCTGTGAGGCAATTAATGATGACTTCAAAAGTTAGATTTAAGGGATAATTTACATATTAAAACTGAAGAGCAGCTCTAGTTATGTTAAAGTCTTTTATTTTTCTTTTAAAAAGCCTTTTAGATTGTGAGGGGGTGTTTTTGTAGGTTACTTAGAGTTTCACATTAATCTGTCAGCTTGGTTATGAAAAAAGGCTGTTCTTCCATACAAATAAATAAGTTTACCTGAAAGTAAGTATGACAGGATTGTGTGATGATCAGACATATTTAGTAAAGGTTAACTGAATTCAGTGGAGATATTACCTAAATAAATATTAACATATTCCATCCAGTGGGTACAGTTTCTAGCTCTGCAGAGGCAGATACCCAGTAACAAATGTGCACGACAATCCAAAAACTTCCAGGGTGTGATGAAAAAGCCACTGATAGCAACTAGAAATATGAGCCTTGATTTCAGTGATCTTTGTGTCTGACACTCTCTCTGTCCTTTCTGCAGTCACCTGTCCAGATACCAAAATAAAAATGCAGATTCAAAATGATTATGGTATTAAATGCACATAGCTTATTCCTACTTGTCTGTAGAACATCAGGCTCATTACTTTTATCAGTAAACAATTAATGGTAATGACAAAGGATGACAAGATTTTACAATAAATTGTTCCCAAAAATATATTTCAAAGATACTGGTAACTAATTAGTTTGTATCCACAGTAGTAATTAATTTACACTGACTGTTTTTTTAACTCTGGGGCATCTTTAATGAGTACTTCTAATTTTGTAATCTGATAAAAGCAGCTCAGCCACGAGGGTTTGCAGGCACACTGCCTTCTCTGTGCAGACCTCAGGCCACAGAATGCACTTCTCAGAGTTACAGCCAAGCCTGCTCATCTGTTTTCAGCAACTGATATGTGTAATTAAGAAAACAATGCAACCCCCCTTTATGTTCTTACATCATCTTTTCTGTAGTGACAACATGCTGAAATGGAATATCCCTTCCTGTTAGTTAAAAATTTAAATAACCAACAATTTCCCTTTATGTTTTCTAGTAGTAATTTCAGGTAAGAGGTAAACGAGCTGCAAGAAAAGGTTCATCTGTAGGGTGTCCTAACAATCCCTTTGTAAGATCATCTTGACCTTTTAGCCTTGCTCGGTCACTACCTCAGTTTCTCAAAAAAAAAAATGTCTAAATAGATCATATACATGTCTAAAATAGTTGCTCTGGGCCTGTCTAGAAAGTGCATTCTTCATGTTTAACAGTTTTCTAAGGCATCAGTTTTGTTTGCAGGAATGTTAATAACCTGAGTTGTGGATGCAGAGTGATCTTGTTATAGTTCTTAGAGTTTACTTCAGTCATAACCATCCATTCTGGAAATGTGCTCTGCCAGTTCCTTTATTACCCTGCTCTCCTCCTGTGGGGCATGACTAAACTATTGAGCTTTTCTCTGTTCAACCTCTTAAAACTTCCACTCACCTCACTTCAGCCAGCTCAAGCTTGTTACTGTTTCTGTGGGGTGAGAACAATGAAACTTCATTAAGGGGGCAAAACCTGGGCTTAGTCTAAACCATTAATGGTAACGTAATTAACTTGAGTGCAGCTCTGGCAGGTTACATCTGCCCTGGCAGTGCTACAGGAGGGTAAACTGGGCACACAGTCTTGCCCAGAACACCACCATTTGTTGTGGTTGTATTCAATCCCTGAATTGACTACTTACAGCATTCCATTTTTTTTTAAATTTTATTTTATTTATTACATGAAGCTCCGAAATCTTTCATCAGACCTGGCTTGTTCTGCTTTTCTGCTTTCTCTCTTATTTTACCAGAGTGTTCACAAAGGAGAACACTCACACATAAAACAGTTCACAACACCAACAATGAACAAATACCAGGAAAATCTGGGCACCAAAAAGATTCCCAAATACACCCAGCAGAATTTCCAGTTTCCCTTTTGTTACAGACAAATAGAATAGTTACAGTAAATGGCAGGGGCATTAATTTGGTGCTTCTGTCCACTCTTGTCTGTTGTGACTCTGCCACCACTGAGTTACCACAGACTTAAAACCTGGAGCACGATGTTTCCCTTTAATCTTTCTCATGGTCCTTCCAAGAAAAAGGTCTGATTGTAGCAAAATAAATTCTATTTGTGATTAGCAATCAGGCAGTCCTGGTATAATCCTGTGTTACCTTCCTGGGCTTACACATAACCTGCCAATCTGAAAGGGGACATATCCCCTCCATCCTTCCCCTTCTTTCCTTTCTTCCAGAGAAACCTTCCACATATCTTTGTAGTCAAACAGAGTAGAAAGAATTTGTATAACATAATGAACTCATGTCTTTGGTCCCAGGTGTAATCCCTGAGGCCTTTGAGGGCCCTTCTTTGCTAGAAATACAGAGCAGCCAGTGTCTGTCCCTTGTCCTTGTCTCTTGTATCTGTGTGTATGGACTTAGAAAATGTAAAATGAGAACAAATGCCTTGAAATGTGGCCATTCTGTTCTCTCTCATGCCTGTATCTGTCACCAGTTGCTAACAGCTTTTTCTTTCTATATAGTATCTGCTTCAAGTGTGGATTTTAGCATTTGTTTGCAGAAAACCTTAATTTATCTTTGTATCTGTCCTATAAAAGACGGAGATGCTCTGAACTCCTGTGCTGCTGTTCTCTTTTTTTACCTCTCCAGTGAGGTGTTATCCTCAGATGAAACAGTCTAATCAGAGCTGATGGCCATATTCAAGCCAGTCCCAGGGGGTCTATCTTCCTCTTTGAAGACCCTCAGAAACAGCAGGGAAAACAGAAGGAAAAAGTCCCATGATGAGACAATAATCAGTTGTATTTGCATATTTCCTCTTAAATACTTAACCAATATTTAAGCAGTTAATTGTTAATTTAGACCAACTTTTAAAATGTTGTCTTGCTTCCTGCATGAAAGGAGATCCTTTCAAAGCCACCATGGGGTCAGCCTATTCAGCATATTTATCTTTGCCATTAGCTTTTGGGTGAAAGTGCTGCTTCTGTGTAGAGGCCACAAATGCTGCTTGTGCTTCCTGTTGCAGAATGTTCATTACACGAGCAGTCAGCAGCTCCACGTGGGTGTTCTGAGCCCCACCATCGACGACGATGACAACAGATGCCTGGTGGATGTCAGCAGCAGGCCCAGGCTCATTGAATGCAATTATGCCAAAGCCAAGAGAATGAAGCTTTACTGGCAATTTACTCAGGTAATTTTTGCCCAGCAGCCATTTCAGAAAGTTTTAAAGCTCTGTTTCTGTGTTGAAGTGTGAGTAATCTGTTTATTAGCAGAACAGAACCAGATTTATCCTCGCTTGCTTTGCACAGAGCCTGGAAGCTCTGTGCAGGTTTAGTTTTGATCCCAATGTCAGCTACCTCAGTAGGGTACAAAACTTGTATTATATTTTCTGAGTTCACCATGAATAACTCCTAAGGCACAGCACTGTTATGGGGAGTGGAAAAAAAGGTTATTTCAGTGGAGTCAAATGCAAAGTAACCTATTTAGGAAAGAGGAACAGAAATCTGTATGGTTTTCTTTTAGAAGTAGCTGTCACAAATGGTGGTAGTGGCTCATTGGTGCTAACAGCCTCATAATGAGCTAGTTCTGCAGTTTCTTTTGTAAAAAGGCTCAGGCTTTTACACATGAGTGTGAGAGAGGCAGAAAGAGGCTCAAGGAAAGGCTGGGAGGTGCTTTCACAGGGATGAGAATGCTGATAGGACACTAAGGCCAGGCCTGGTGTCTGCATTCCTAACTGATTTAGAAACATGAGGGAGAGTAAAGAATCCACACAAGTTCTGGGGCTGGAAAAGGTGCTCCAACACTTAGGGAGATCACTCTGGTTTAGCTAAGAGGAAACAGCAGGGTGACTCAAGGCATCTCAGTGCTTCCACAGTGGAACACTTCCAACCACTGGAACCTGTTTTGGCTTCAGGCTAACCTATACCCTGAGGACAAAACAGGTTCCAATGGTTGGAAGCCAAAGACAGTCAAATTCTGTTTTTCAAAGAAAGATGAGTTTTTCCCAAGGTAAGTTTAACACAGTGGAACTTTGCCATGTCAGGTGCTGGCATGCAGATTTGTGGTGGTTAGTGGTGAAAAAGCCATTTTCAATAACTAGACACTATGATCAGAGTCCCAAGGAGCTCAGCCTAAATTCCATGTTAGAATATGCAGATCAATTGAAATACTGGTGCAAATTCATTTCCTAATTTTCTTCACTTTGCACTCAATTTATTTCTTAGGCCCTAGAGACTAGTTTAATCATAAGCATATAATGATAATGCAAGTAGTTCAGTTTCTGGGTTAAAATGCATGAAGCCTCCTTCTTATGAAGCATTCAGATTAGAAAACTTAGATTAATTAAATACAACACACACACAAACGACATAAAATCATCATTCAGTATTTTTGTTTTCCAAGGGAGTTATTTCTCACAAATAATCTCATCTAAACCCCATAAACCTTTGGAAGTCTGTTAACATGTCTGGGAAAGAGATAAAAATCTTGGGTTTCCTAGTTGTGCTGAAAGGAGTTTCTCATTTATCTGGCTGAAGAAGAGTACCTAGGTATAACCTATGCTAAGGCTGGTAAATAGCAATGTGAAGTTGTGTTCCTCACATCACTTGTGCTATAGTAGGACAATATTTCCATCCATGGAGAGAAAAAGAGAGAGAGCAAGGCAGTGAGGTGCTCCTAGGCATGAGCTGCAGCTGCAGGATGTGAATGTGTATAGGTTTGGACCCCTCACTGTCAGCAGGACATGGAGATGCTGGGAGGTGCCCAGAGCAGGGCAGCAGAGCTGGTGACAGGTCTGGAGCACGAGGCTGAGGGAGATGGGGATGTGGTGTTTGTGAGGGTCCCCAGGACGAGGTGAGAGATGAAAATCTGACTCCATGTTCCCAGGGGGCTGATTTATTATGATATGCTATGCTGTTATTCTATTCTATTCTATTCTAGAATGCTATACTAAAACTATACTAAAGAAAGAGAAAGGATCCATCAGAAGGCTTCACAAGAATGAATAATAATAAAAACTTGAGACTCCTCAGAGCCTCAGCATAGCTGGACCATGATTGGCCGTTAAATTAAAACAATTCACGTGGAACCAATCAAACATTCACCTGTTGGTAAACAATGCCCAAGCCACATTCCAAAGCAGCAAACACAGGAGCAGCCATCAGATAATTATTGTTTTCCTTCCTCCCTGAGGCTTCTCAGCTTCCCAGGAGAAAATCCTGGGCAAAGAGGATTTTTCAAAAAATGCCATGGTGGCATGGGGGTGTATAGTCAGAAGAAAAGGAGGCTCCTGGGGCCCTCATTGCTCTTTGTGAGGGGAGGCTGTAGCCAGGTGGGTGTTGGTATCTTTTCTCAGAGCTAGGAGGAGAGGAAATGGCCTCGAGCTGTGCCAGAGGAGGTTTAGATTGGATATCAGGGAAGGGTTGTCAGGCAGGGGAATAGGCTGCCCAGGGAAGTGGTGCAGTCCCCATTCCTGGATATTGAAAAGACACCTAAAAGTGGCACTTAGGGACATGGTTTGGTTATGAAATTGATAGTGTTGAATTAATAGTTGAACTCAATGATCTAAAAGGACACTTCTGTAATTCTATGTACCACAGTGATATTACTTTTATTAAAACCAAATAGGAAGGCAAAACCTAGGAATATACAATTTGCTGCATCACAGATCACAAAATTAATGAAGTGGATTATTTACCTAATCCAGAAGACTGTCCCAGGCAATGGGCAGTGCTTGCAGTTTCACAGAAATGAGCTGTTGTGAGCCAGCAATTCACTGTAAGTCCAAGAGGAGGATTTCCTTCTTGACCCCTGATTTGCTCTCTTGGAGAAGATTGAGGCTTGATTTGTCTGAATGATCATCTCAGCATGCCTAAAAAGAGCTATCAGCACTCTTAAAATTAACTCAGCCATCAGAAACATCTAGTCAGTCACTGAACACTGATGTCTGAGACAGGGAATTCAACAGGTTTCCTGTACTCTGATAAATCACCAATAGCTGTAGCAAATTTTTAACCTAACACTTATTTTTTCCTTAGAAGCTTTGTTCACCAGTTCCTCACTGCTATTCACAGGTATGCATCCTTTGGAATGCTAAAGGCAGGTCCCACTGATGTCCATTCCCCTACTAAGCAAAGTCCTGGTTTTATTTCATGTTACTGTATTTTGTAATTCCCCACCATCTGAACAGTCCATCGCACTTCAAAACAGCTTTGTTGCCTTCCTCTGTCTTACACTTTGAACATCTTGAAGCAGGCCTAGATCACAGCAGATAAATCAAGCCTGAGTTGTTTGCAGAAATAATTTATGTAATCTCAGAATGAAAAAGGTAACTTTTCTGAGAGTTTCACAAAATGCAGTGCTAAAACAAATAAAGCAAATGTCTCCAGCACTCCTGGTTTTTTCTTGGTTGTATCAAGGTATTGTTTCACTACAAAAGCAGCTGTTGCATGGCACAATAAATGAAAAGATAGGAAAGAATTCTGGATTTAGTTAGAGAAGAATTACCCTGCAGAAAACATTGGGCAAAGCATTAACTTTGGATATTTTCCATAGGTTGAGTCTCACATATGACTCCAGAAGTGTTTAAAATGCAGGATTTGCCTATATCCAACTCTTCTACTAGAGGGAGTATAAAATGTAGCAGTTGTTGCTGTGAACTGACATAGTTTAGAAACACATCTTAAGTTCTAATTTAGTGCTTGAGTATCAGAGCTGGAGCACAGAGTAGCCAGTGAGCCCTGAATGTGGTGGGTTCTGCATATGGAGGTTTCTGAGTGCTGCCCAGTAGCATAAGCAGGCAGATTAGGGCAAGGGAGGACACAAAAGACAAGTGTGAACATCATCCCCTTTAGTGATGAGGAAAATAAAATCAGAAATACCCATCTGTGAATCATCCCCCATCAGCATGCATCTCTGCAGCTTACTCCTTCAAGTTCCCAAACAGGCAGTTCTTGCTGAGTGCTGGTAGGGGTTGCTCAGGACAGCTGTGGTCAGAAAAGCCCAGCACAGCATCCTCAGCTGCAGGGCATGGAGCCAGTCCTTCCTTTTCACAAACGGCTTGCTAGGCAACCCTGGCTCTCAGAGCATCAACACAACCCAGCATCATCTGGGTTTGCTGCCACATAAAAACCAACAATGCATGCAGCTCTAAGTTCTGCATTTCCCATCATTATCAGGGCCATGTAGGGATAAAGGATTCCCTTTTTAATCTGCTTTCCACTCTGCCACAGCCACCCCCCAGCCCTGAGACAGTGTTCAGTAATTAATTACAAAAATCTCATCATACACCTAGAATAGCTGTTTCTGCGTGTTTTTCTAGCATGTCAGGAAGATTTCCTGGCCCCTGCTGATTGAGTAATAATTCATGTTTACTTTCTGTAAAATATCTTAGTCTGGCTAATGTATTCTTCTCCAAAAGTTCTGGTTTTGTAGTTTTATCCCAATTTTCTGTAGTGAAACACATTTCCAGCTGTGATATCCTGAAGAGCTTCTTGGTATTTCAGTAAAGGCTTGAATTTAATTATTTTCAGGTTATTATTTTTCTTAATCTTGCTATTACCAGGACTGCAACCTGTTATAAATCTGTGATAATTTTTTTTATATGTGGAGAAATGTTAGTGATAGGTAGAGATCCACGTGTTCCATTTCTGATTTTTATGCTGCATCTCTCTAATTTCTTTTCTATTCCAATTACATTCTCTGAATGAAGCTGCATTTCCTTGTGCCAGGTTTAATTGCTTTTATTTTAAAACCTTAATTAACAGTATAGTGTATTTCTACATCCTGGAGAGAGTAAGCAAATCAGACCATCCAGTCTAGAGTAAAGAAAACAGAAAATGATTGCACAGATGTCTAGTTATTAAATCCTGCTCTGGACATGCAGATGAGGCTGCTTCATTTGATTTGTCACAGCTGCAGTATTAAAAATTTAGTGCAGCATTAGGAAAATGTAGCATTTATGATCATGTAAAACCTGAACACTCAGATGTCTTGGGAAAGGAATGAGACAAAATTGTGATGCAGACATTGAAGCTGTGTAACTGATGAATGGTGTGCCTGATCCCTCTGTCAGAGGATGTTTCACAGTGTTTACACACTGAGTACCAGCAAGTGGATGTCAGTGCTTGGGTGGCTACCTGACAACAGAACTGGAGTGCAGGAGGAGGGAAAGAGTTTACATTTCCCTTAAGAAATGGTTTGGCTGATCCCTACTATAGCACTACTTAAGTTTACATTGTACGTCATAATTAGTTTTGTTTAGTACTGGAAAAATGAATTCAGATTTTAAGTGAGTCTTGTAAAAATTCTCATGTGCTTAGCTACCCTTTAAACAAAGATCCAAATAGCTGAACAGATAACAATATATTTTTAATATATAAACCTGCTGTATATGATACTTCATATACATAAAAGCAGTTAAATGCGCCTCATTTTCACAGTACTCATCTAAAATATATTAGGAAGCATGTGTTTGAGTAAGGGCAGCTGTCAATATACTTCAGTGAGAAATATTTGAATTAAAATAGTTCAAGTTAATTGATGAAACATTTGAACAGGAAAGGATATGTTAAAGAGCCTGCTTTACTTCCAGCACACCTGTTAGACAAAGAGTTGGAAAATTTGTCATACTTCTTTGCATTCAAGAAGAGGTTAATTCATTTCCTCTATGTTATATATATCTGTGTCCTTTATACAGCTAAAAAGCAGAAAATTTAAACTGAATAACATCATCCAATATTTCTAAGAAATGGGCAATACTGAAAATGCATAAATTACTGGATGGGATAAATTATTCCCTTCTTCCTGTGAACATTTTCTTATTGCTTCCACATCCATACAGAGGTGAATCACACGGAGGAAAAAAATAGATATCTTTTTTGTATAATTTGAGTAATTTTCTTTAGGTTTAAATTTGGTGTACTAAGAGTCACTGAAAATGTAGCCCAGTATTCCTGGGAAATGCACAAGGAGATCAAGTGTTCTGTTTGAAGTGGAGATTGTCTCATACACCTCACCATAATTCTTTGATTCAAATGTATCAAAGCAACAGCAAAGATTAGAGTTTCTGCCTCAAAGGCAGAGTGAACATGTAAATATTTGAGGTCACTGGTTGAGGTCCACATAGAAAATTAATAGACTGGAGAATGCAGTGATCTATACAGTGTATGTGATAGGAGGCTGGATATACTTATTAACCTTTAAGGACCTTTTTCTGAAAAATCCAGGTTTAAGCAAGCATGTTTTTTCTCTTTCAGGCAGAATAACAGGAGCTTTAATACGATGAGCAAAAAGCAGGTGTAAACTCTGAAAGGAAAAGTGTTCCCTTTAGAGTAAGTCCTTAAAAACAGCCATCAGTCTGATTTGCAGTAATGCTGACAACCTCCAGCCCTCATCCTTCTTCTCTGCAAGTGACCGGGCCTTACAGAGTGATCAGGTTTGGTACCTGTGCATCTGCCACCCCCAGTAAACCAAAACAGATCCCATAGAACAGTTCAGCAAAAACTAGCCTGTCTAAACTGTCTGATTGCTTTGCACAACTTTGTACTGCAAGGGTTTGCAGGCACAGCAGATGGTGTCCTTAAATGCCATGGCACTGGATAAATTCTGCTTTAGTGAAGGACTGGGAAGGAAACCCCTTCCATCCAGTAGAAATGCAGAAAGTGCAGTAACTCTGAAGGAAGTCAGAAGCGTTGCTTTCCACTCTGTGTACAGGATGTTGACTTGGGACAGTGTTAGCATTAACAGTACACTTACAAATCACCCAGTCAGCCTTCTGTGTGTCTGGGTACCAGCAGGAGCTGAGAACATTTGTGTTTCTCACAGGAATTGCTTCAATTTGCTTTGCAAAAACCATGCAGTTCCCAGTCAAACCTGTTAGTGCTGACACGTTCAGTCCATTTTTTACAGAAGAGTTGACCTGGATGCTTATTTATCCTCTTGAGACTCCTTCTGCCATTGAGCTGTCTCTCATCATCAGTGCTCTTAATCCTAATTCTGTTCAATTGCCCACAATGCCTCTTGAAACTTCTTTCAGTCTACAGAATTATGTTTAATGTTTCATGCTTAAAGACATTACTCTAGGCTATCAAGTTTTGCCTTTAAATTGGAAAGTAGAGATCTTGCCTAGAATGGGGGAAGGAACCCAGATGGGCATCTCTCCTTTCAGTGAGCATGAAGTGTAGTAACACAATAAACCCTTTTGCCAAGCATGCAGTAAATCCAATTATGAGAGTTTTATACAAGTTTGGATAACTGCTTACTATAAAAAAAGGCAAAAAATAATTCACTTAAAGGGCACCTTTGCCTGCATTTGGCTTTAGGGTTCCAAATGCTAATGATGGCAACAGACTGCAGAAACCATTCAGGAATGCTGGAATTTGGAGGCCAGGCCAGTTAGAGGAGCACAAGACAGTGTTAGCTTTTGATGCCTCAGTCCTGCCTGCTCATTTTTTTCCTGGAGTTACTCAGTTTGTGTGCTTTAATCCTTACACAGCTCACTAGTTCAGGCTTTGCAGCCTGTCTTAGGTGCACTGTCAGCAGTCCAGAGCTGACAGGACAGTACCACTGTCCCAGGCTTGGATTGGGCATATGAAGGGGTGAAAACAGACACAGTAAGTAGAAAAATAACAGGAAATTTTAAGTAATGTGTGTGAATTGAGTATAGAAACCTTCCTCCCTGTACTTCAGAGCAGTTCTAAAGCCAAAGCAGAGGCAGAGCTGAACCAGGCACTGCTCTTGTTCCTCCCTGTCTGTGTGGATCTGAGAGCCAGCAGTGCTCATCCTGCCTTTCTTCCTTGCTGCACCCCAGGCCATTGCTGTAGGACACATTCAAGGCCCTGTGCAGAGGAGAACAAGTGGCTCTGTGGGGGTTTAAATGATCTGCCCAGTGCCCTGAAGAGCTGCTGTGCAGGTGAGCTGGGAGTGCTCATCCAGCTGTGCTGCAGCCCCGTCCTCACACGTTCACCACAGCTGGATTTCACCAGAGCCCCCGGGGCAGAGTGCAGCCACTGGCTTTCAAAACACTTGCAGAATGTTTGGGCCTAACTCTTTGGGGAGGATTTAATTTTCTTAATGACTCTGAGTAAAGTGTGCACTGCACCCACTCTGAAGGCTGAAGCAGTGGCTCTGCACAGGCCTCTCATCTCTTGGAAACAGAACAGCTTAGCTCCTCACAGGGCTTGAGCCTTCACATTTCCCTTTTGTGGTTAAAAAAAGCACATCTTGCTAGAAGCATCTGTGCTCCCTGCAATACTCAATTCACACACATGAACCACGACTTAATTTTGGTGTCTCTTTGTATTCCATACAGCAGCTCCAATGTACTCAGCTGGCTGGTTTTCAGTAGCCAATGCAGAGCACTTTCCCCACATCAAAAAGAGCTTCCTTGGCTTTTTATCTCCCAACTCCCTTGTTTCTGTTAAATAAAAGCCAGATTTTACATGAGGGCACTTCAGAGAGAGTGAAGGAGTGTGAGGGGGCTTTAAATATGGTTTTTTGGTTGCTTGTTTGTTTTGTTTTTCCTTAGGAATGGTTTACACTTAGTTTGTGTAGCTGCCTGTATTAGTGTTTCTCATGAACACATTTACTATAACACCTAGGTCTGCTCTACAAAATTTAGAAAAAAGGAAAAAACGTTGTCTCCACAGTGAACATCCTCCTTCCTCCGCCCCCAAATCCACATGGCATTTCAGCCCATTCAAGTGAAAGAAACCCTTAACCACTGACACAAATGGGAATTAAGCAGAAAAATTCCAACTCCTCATGGCAGTCTTTAAGTTTTAACCCTGTGCCTTCCTCTACCTAACAGAGCTCCAAGTGCTGTACTTCACAAAAAAATGGAGAGAGGGAATTCTGTTCCTGTTCTTACGCCAGTAAATTAGAAATGACAGGAGAAGCCTAAGAGTGCCATGCACAGAGTCATATCCCAAGTCCAGAAATCAGGCAAATAATGGACCCCAACTAAGGCAGTTTTCTAACAAGACAAAGTGGGACAACTTTCCTCAGCTTCTAGTGCAGGTTCCGAGCTGAGAATGTCTCAAGCACCAGAAGTTGGATGAGAGACAACCAATAAATGGAAGATGCAAAACTGCTTTACATAGCTAACAGCGACACAAGCACCTCCAGCATCAGCTGAGAACACAGGGAAGTTCATCTTGATTTTGGCTTTAGGCAGAAACACTTGTAAGGTGTAATTCCCAATTGCCAGTTTAAGCCAAGAGAGCTGAGCCTGGGTGCCATGCAACCCTGAGTCTCCCCAGTGGAAAACCACACTCTACAGCTTTCATCAAGGATAGAAATGTTATTCTGGAAGAAAACAGGATAACTGTTCCTTTCACAATGAGAAAATATCCATTACCTCAGAGTTTCACATGTGAATAATCTGGTTCAGAGCTCATTAAATTAACTTGGAGAAAAAAAAAATCAACCTCACTACAGTGATCTCCAGAAGGCCAAAGTAACAAAGGGAATGGGGGAATGAGATTGGTGGAGGGGCAGGGATAAAGTGTGAATGTCTAGGATAAGACAAGAAATGGCATATAATACAGAACTGAAAAAATTTTCATCTTAGTTTCTTCAAATTTCTTGTATGTCATGCAGTGTTATTACTTTTGGATAGTTTGGAGTTTATTTTCCCACCAGGCAGCCAAATGTAACTACTGTTATTAATACAAATGTCAATAACAGTTACACAGCAGTGGGAAAATACAGTTCATTCAGCATTTCATTATGGAGGTGTATTAAATGCCTCTGCAAGCCTGTCTGTCTGGTAAAGTAATCAGTGGGAGTTTTATCAAGGCTGCACATAGGCCTACCAGGAGGATTTATGGGAGCCACACGTTTCAAATTTTTGTGGATTATTCTAGAAATGTCCCTCTTGTCCAAAGCTATATTTAAAATGTGGAGCTTTCAAACCTAATTCTGTATTTCATTAACCAGGTCCAAAATGGTATTTTAGAAGTCCCATCTCAGAGAAAGTTCTCACTAAGCATTACTGGTGGGATAGGAGGGGACCCTGAGCCACCTGTGTGCATGAAGCAGAACCTGCCCTGAGTGGCACAAGCTGCCCCTGGCTGGGGAACAGCACACAGCCTTTCTGTGGGGTTTGTGCCAATGTCCTTCCACTTTGTAATGACTTTATAATACAAGGGAAAACACAGACTTGAACAGAGCTATGAGGTGGTGGGCTTTTGCATGGAATTGGGTATTCAGTTTGGGTTTTTTACAGAAACTCTTTTTTCCCATCGTACCTATAAGCGATTTGAATGCTTCTGCTCCTTCCATACTTCAGGTGTACTAATCTGCACCAAATCCTTTCTTTGATTTACAGATTCAGCCAGTGATTCTCTACACAAGCCCAAGGTCCTTTTTAGAGAAAGCCACTTTCAGACCTGTGTGCAATTTACCCTACTCTATCTCCATGTATCTTGGCAGAAACCTCCCAGACCCTGATGTGTACACGTTATCTGTTGCCTTCCTTAGACAGGAGAGAGGAGGAGAGAACCAACTGAAAATAGATTTCAAGAGGGGGAAATGTAATTTATGTCACCTGCATGACAATTTAATTGTAATTGAGGTCTATAGGTTTTTGTGTGATAGCAGAGATTTAAAGCTTGATGCAACTCAACAATGAAGGCAAGGCTTTAATAAGGCAGCATTAAGCTGGGAATTGAACAGAATCAATACTGAGAATTAGCAAGAAAAGATTATAAAAGACATTTCAGTATTCAAGGAAAAAACAGTTTTTGCATTTGATCATTTATGCAGCATACCATGGCTGTGTTTTGCCTTATTTTGGTGTTCAGAAGTGCAGCAGAACCACAAAATCAGGGAACTCAAGCAAACAGGAAAGCTTTTGGCTTTTTTATGGTTAAAATGCATGGGTAGAAACACAGCTCCATTCCAGAAATCCCATTTGCTGAAATGGAAACCAGGCAATTGAGACTATTGCAAACTGCATCAGAGATTAAACCAGCCTGCAACAAAGGAACCTTCATTCCAAATCCAGCAAATCCTCACCTTGTCTCTAACTGTAAAGGTTTTCACAGTAGATGGACACTGGAATGTTCTATAACTTCTGTTACCCCGCAGGAGCAATGCAACAAGGTCAGTGTTTAACACAAACCCCTCTTTTTCTTTTTCTTTTTCTTTTTGCCCCAATCTCTACAGGGAGGTCCTATCCAGAACCGAAAATCCAAGCGCTGCCTGGAATTGCAGGAGAACAATGAAAATGAATTTGGATTTCAAGTGGTCCTTCAGAAGTGCACTGGACAACGCTGGTCCATAACAAATGTCCTGAGAAGCTTGTCATTATAGCAGACTAAATTTTGTACCCATTTCTTTTGCTACTGTGTAGCAAGTACTGCATTGTCGCCTGCTGTACTGTATCCCTCCCGCTCCCCGTCCCCCCAGCTCCTTCTCTCCCCTTTTTGTCTCTGATTTGATTTTGTGAGTGTGTGGAAATAGGGTTTGTGGGCTGGAAATAAGAAGTTTTTATTTCACCATGATGTTTTCACGACATTTATAGAGATGCTGAATGACAGGTGACGGGTAGGCTATCCTAAAATATTTTACAACTGTAACTATTAAGCAAATGGAGAATATTTATATCTCAAACTTTTATTGAATAAAAAAGCCCAAACACTATTACTGGGTAGGTGTCTCCATGGAAATCAATTTGGAAGCTAAGTGCTGGTTTCATTGCTTCATTAACCCAAGCCTGATCCTGGCATGTTGCTGCAGAGCATCAGAATTCTGCAGACTT
Source organism: Agelaius phoeniceus (assembly GCF_051311805.1). NCBI lineage: Eukaryota > Metazoa > Chordata > Aves > Passeriformes > Icteridae > Agelaius > Agelaius phoeniceus. Next base: position 9,442,779 of record NC_135268.1, read on the forward strand.
TGGATAAAGAGTTCTACCTGCACACCAGCAGCTACAGCAAGGGAGGATTTTCTCCATTCTCCCTCCAGAGCTCTGTCTAGGCCACGGTAGGTACCGGTGTGCAAATACAGGGGAAAGGTCTGGGGTGTGGAGGTGTTATGTCCCCAAGTATTTTTCCTCTCCAGTACCACTTAATAAAACCCCAGAGAAAGCTCCAGGGCTCAAGTGAGGCAGGGAAGAGAATTTATTAAAAAGAAGGGAAAAAATATCCCAAGAGAAAAGCAGCAGCTACTGGAAGAAAAGTAAAATATAAACCCTGACATTTCACAGTGGGCTGGCCTCCATTTCAGTGGCTGAACCTTCCTTCCAATTCTTCATTGTTCTTACAAGTCTTTTTTTTTTAATGCAGTTGTTCCCTGGGTGCTGCAGATTTGGGTAAAAGTGGCTCCATCCAAGAGAAAAAGGGATGAATTCACTCTGCTTTTCTTCCTGCCTTGAAGGAGGTGTGAATGCAATTCCACATCTCTTCATCTCTGCTCAGACTGGCGAGGAGAGGAAATTTGATGAGGTAAACCAGAGCACTGGGATTACTAGAGTTCATTTCCAGCAGCTTTTATTTGTATGTAAATTTCCCCGTATTTTGATCAGTTTTTCTTGACAATAACAGTACACCTACCACATCTACCAGCTGATAAGGAGATACTGACAATTAAAGGAAATAGAACATTGCAAGAAACCCCAAGCCGCCTTCCTACAGTACTTGCTTAAATATTTATGGACGGCAAATATCTTGTCAGGTATCATCCCTTGTGCCAGGATATCACCTAGGGTGCTTTCCCAAGGTCTCCCACTGTGTGTTCTCTCACCACATTTGCACCTGGGGCAAGCCACCAGCACCAAGGAGGAAAAAGTTGTGCTGGTGATGTGAGGAGAGCCTGCAGAGCACCTCCACATCCTCAGGGAAAAGCTGTTAGGGCTTGGTTGCTATCAGAGACCCTGGGTAATACTTTTGAAGATGGGCTGTTCAGAAGGGATCCAGGTTCCGGGAATTTATTCATTGATCTGTTTATATACTTATTTTTACAAAGCTACCGGTTTCAGGAGCACAGATGACTGACACCATACCCAGTCATTCCCAGCTGGAACTCTGACAGGAGAATTCCTGATTATCCTTGCCTGCCTGATCTTTCCAGGCTGGCCAACATCTGCTGGGAGTGACTGTGCAGGGCATGGTTTAGGATTGTCCTCTTTTGCTGGGGAAGGTTCTTTGGCTTCCTCTTTCTGAAGGACCAGAATTTCATCCTCCAACACCATGTGTCTTTTTCTGTGTCTTTTATAAACAGAAGTTAATCAGTCAAAACTAATCACCGAGCCTTTTTGTGTATGGTAATCAAGAGGTAGTTGCAAAAATTATAATTAAGCAAGTAGCTGTCATATGTCATTTTATACTGGGTAGCACTGAATACTTATTTAGCTGGAGATATAAAGGGAAACAGATTTTAGAAGGTCATCCTTACATTTTACAATCAATGTAAAAATGTGTCTGTAAGCATCATTTTGTTTGCAGACCTAAATTATGTGTATTTGTGTGTGTGTATCTCTACATCATCAAATACATGTAAATTTATATTTAAAACATCAGCATGCATGTACACAGACAGCTCACTGGCCAACCACAACAGAAGCAAAATTACATTAAAGTGCACTTTCTCCAACTAGAGCCTTTTGAGACGTGCAGATAAGACACCAAAATGTCAGCTTTGGTTCACAATTACATCACTGCTACACAGATCACCTTCAGCACTGCAGCTATTTTTAATGCTGACAAAAAACACAGAACACATGATCCTTTTTCAACATTTTTTCAAGTGCATGTTGGAAGTTTTCCACAACAACTTCTCCAACCAGAATACAAAATAGCTGTGTTCACGCAGAGGCTCTGGAGGCAATTAGCAAGGCTTTTATCTAACAGTGCATTTTCTACTGATTTTCTAAACTTTCCCCCTGCTGCACACCTTGCTTTAAAAATACTTAAAAGTGCAAAAGTTGAGTCTCAGGTCTGTCCTTCATGGCTACATTTTGACAGCAAAGCAATGTATTGTTGTTTACTGGCTAAGATGAGCTTTGCATTGTCACATGAAATGAGAGTTTTACCTGAATTCAGTCTTGTTCTGAACAGTCTGAGGGGATTTTTGTGATAAACCAGCTGAAAACTGTTTAGCACTACAAAAGCATACTTTTCATGATAATATATTGTTTCCAGTGAAGTCGTCTCATTTGAGGTGCATATATGATAGGATAGTTTTTCAATTGAAGAATATAATCTTAGGATATGAAAACAACAAATATATATTAGTTCAAAAGGCCAAAGGTGCATGAAATTTTAATTCCAATTTTAAAAGGAAAGAAACTGAGTAGTCTAAATAAACTAGACCACAGTTTAGAAGGTGGTGACTGCTCAGGCCTAAAAGTATGAAGAGTTCAGCCTTTAAACTCTGCTGACATTCTTGATCAGAAGTCTGTGTGGGTGGCAGTTTTGGGGTTTCTTTAATCAACAATAGCAGGCAAACATTTTAACATAGAGACTCTTTCTTACTCCTAGAGAACCAAAGCTCCTGTAAGCACACACAAAGAATGGTGTGAGCCCCAGCTTGTCATTTGGACTGATAGTCCCTTAGCTTCTCTCATTGCTAAAATCACTTGATTTCAGTGTTTTATTTCCCCATCTGCTCTAGAAGTGGCATACCAACAGCTAACCTCAGGAAGATCTGCCCATTTTCTGCAAACACAGATAGTAAAGAACCATATTTAAGTGCCCATAAATGCCAGTTATTCTCATAGCAGTTAGGAATATTTTGCTGCAGATGACAAGAGCACTCATTCAAATTCAAAACAAGCCACCAAAGGTTACATTCTTATTTTCAGCATCTGTTAATAAGGGTTTTCTGTGCATCATATTTTTGTGATTTACCATTATTTTATAGTTTTCTGTATTCTCCTAGACATTGTTCAGCTGTTAACACAAGAAGTATCACTTGAGTTAAATGCTCTGGAAATGCTCACAATTAAAGAGGAGATTCTAAAAATATGTCCCAAACTTGTGGACAGATCACCTTGAATAAGCACTGACAACCACAAAAAGCATCCTGTTGCACAAAAAGGACCTTGCCACCAATATTGGATGCCGAGACCTTTCTAAACAGTAGAAAAAGTACAACACAAGCAGTGCAAAGACAAGAATCAAAAGCTGTGCATGGGCAGCACTTTCCAGAACAGGTCTCGTGCTTTAGGCATTTTTGCTGACCATATCTCATCAGATCTGGCAGCCATTCAGAGAGAGCTTCTTTTATTAAGAGATGAAGAAAGATCATCACACTAAAGAAGTGAATTGCCTTGACTTTTAGTGTGCCTCACATGCTTTGCTATTGAACACCTTTTACCTGGGCATGCATTGCAGGAGGGAAAAAAATACCACAAAACCACCAAACCTGTATCAAAGGTAGCTTTACATTTCTGGCAGGCATCACTTTCCTAATCTGCCTCACTTTCCTGTTCTTAGAAATCAGAGTCCAAAGTTCAATTGAATATCTTGGAAGGCACATTGGGTATGTGTGAGGTAGCTAATCCTTCTGCCTGCAGCTGAATGCAATGTGTACCACCGCCATTTTTCTAACCTGTGTGTATTGTGCCTAGGCACTTCAATGTTAGATTTCTGTGTATTTAGCAATGAACAAAGTTAAACCCCTCTCTTACACCCAATTTTTTTAGCAGAGAGACAGAAACATTCAAAGTGTCAGTTCAGGCTTGAACCAGTTCATATTTAAATCATTTTATTGTTCCGCAGCATGACTTCCTCTACTTGGTCTCACAATCACAACTCCTGTCAAGGATGGCAAATTTAAATGATTCTTCTTGAGAGTAAAGCTTTCAGATATTAAACCCTTGACTGAATTTTCCTAGGAGAGATTGAATCACTTGGAGATTTCATCATCTGGGGAAGGGCTTGGGGGAAGCGCTGCGCTGCTGTCCAGGGCAGGCGGACTCGTTCTGACCCTTCTTTGGGGGTCAGGGAAAGGGGGGGTGAAGGCTCGGGACTCTGATGCCGTTGGGGGCAGCCCAAGGTGCCCAGGAGAGGGAGCCCCACGGCGGTGCAGGAGCAGGTGGGGGGCGGGCGAGGGGCGGGGGTCACGCTGGGTGCCGTCCCCCAGAGGGACCCAAAGCTGCCACCAAATGCACAGGGAAATTGCATTCCAATGTCTTGGAACAGAGGCTCATCGGGAGTTTTCTCAGCTATCCAAGCACAGAGCCCTGGAGCCAAGGCAGCCTGAGCTGCTGCGTGCTTGCTGTGAGCCTTGAGGTGAGCGCGCATCATTGCAGGCTCGGGATCGATTGAAATGCGCTAAGGAAACCAGCTCTGGGGAGGGAGGGAGGGAGGGAAATGCTCTTTTAACATGTGCCAATGCTTCTGTCAAACTCATCAGGGCAGGACAGCGTTCAGACTGAAAGTGTAAGAAGATGTGGAGTGAGACAGAGAATCTGACAGGAGCACTGGACTCACAAGTGCACGGATTTTGCTTTTGGCTTGGATTGAAACTCAGAAGTTGTAAGGAATTTGGGAAGGAGAAGGGACATTTCAGAAGGAGAAGAAGAAAAAGAAGTTGTTGTTGTTGTTACAGCCCTGGCAAAATCTTTGGTTCTAGCTAATAAAGGAAGTTAGTTGAAATAAAAAAAAGAAAAAAACATGGGTTTTTTTCCTTCACTGTTGTATTCGTTGGTGGTAGATGGTGTGTTGTTTTATTTCTTGGTCTTATTAACTCTGTGTAAATAGTTTTTTGAGTGAAGCTCACTTTCTGGACGGGTTGGTTTGTATTTGAGGTAGGATTAATTTCAAGAGGTTTCTTTCCTAGACTTCTGATAGGTATTCCTGGGATTTTGGTTTTGTTTACTGCATGTATCAACAGAGAGATTTGGTAGGGCCAGCTGGGCTGCTGGAGTTTTGGGTGTTAATTTATTAGATGGCTTTTGTTAAACACAGATTAATTATGTAAGTTAACAGCAAATTACCCAATTTATCTAGGTATGCTACCTAAACACAATGCTTTAATGTCTTACCATTTTTCTGTTGTTCTGCTCCAAGCAGTTGTGTCAAAAAAGAAAGCGCTGTTATTTTTCTGAAGAGCTTTCTTCTATAACAAGGCCTTTACTCCCTTTGAATTTGAGTCAGAGGAGCCAAACAGCTGCAGCCACTCTGAGGGCTTTTATATTTGGTGGGATTAGCCCTCTCCCTTTTCTCAGGCATCATGGGAATGGGAGGCGGGCACCATCAGGGGTATATTAACCCCAGCCTTTGCTGAGGGGTTTCATTCCCTCTCTGGGATGTGCTGGGGTGAGAGCTCTCCTGTCATTTCAGTGAAGAGCCTCTTTCAGCTTATCTCAGCTTGCTTTCAGCAGGTGTTTCTGGGCATCTAAAGCAATAGAGGCTTGGAAGATCCTGTGAAGAAAATGGCATGGAATACAGGGAGTATTTAAGGTGACGATTTCAGATTTGGTGTTTAGGGGTGATAAAGTGCATTTGCAATTTCTGGTTTTGTTCTTATTTCGTGTTTTTATTGTTTTTAGGAGGTGTACAGCTTCCAGAGATCCCAGGTTGTGTCAAGCACAGCACTTCTTTCAGCAGATTGATCATGTCACAGGAGGCATCTGCCCAGTGTCAAAAATGATGTTTGAGATTGAGGCTTCAGGTGAGTTGAGGGTTGTGACTGGGAGAGGGAGGGTGAGCAGGTATCCAGTTAGGAGTTATTGGGGGGCAGGGGGGTTTGCAGGCAGCAGGGTGAGAAAGGGTGTTTATTTGAGGGCCCCCCCACGCAGGGCTTTTCAGAAGCATAGCAGAGGCATTCCCATGTCTTCCTCACACAAGGTCATCCAGTGCACTCACAGGAATGCCATTTAACTGTGCTTTTCTCTAACCCAGGTGCCACTAATAATAAAGGCCACAGCCTTGGAATCAGGATGAAGGTGGAGCCTGAAGGAGCCAGGCACACTCAGGAGAGGGCAAGTAGCTGACTTGCTGGGATTTGGCCCACATAACTCTGAACTCATACGTTGGTTTTGGTTTTCTTTATTGTAGCTGACCGAGAGGCTAACAGGCAATCACGGGGCCCTCCGAGGCAGACTCATTTCAGGTGCAACGTGGATTCACATCGCCGATCATCCAAAAGATAAGTCTGGGTCACGGCCTGGAGAAGGGAGAGCAGCGGGTTGGGAGTTCCTGGGACAGATTGAAAAATTAGCAGAGGGAAAAGCAATCTTGTCCTAGGGGCCTCTTAGGACAGCTAAAGGGAGAGACTCCACATTTGATGTCAGCGTGCAGGTGGGCAGGGCAGAGCAGTTCCGGTCCACGTCGTGTTGTCGGGTGTACCGTGTTACCTACTGTGTCTTTGGGGTCCCTTTTGCCTTTTCCCCTCGAGGCCCTCACCACAAGCATCATGTGTCGTGTTTAACGTCCCCCCGTTGGTCACGTTCTGTGTCACGGGTGTCTGCACATGTTTGTGCCGGAGCTGCTCTGCCCTGCCGCAGAGGCTGCTGCAACAGGACAAGGCTCAGGGACACGCAGTTTGTGGGGTGTGGCCGGACTCTAGATGATATTCCTAGATAGACAGAAGATGTTTGGAGCTGTGAAGATATCCTGCAGCCCTTTGACGTTTGTCCTCGCTTTCTTTCAGACGCAGAAGGATAAAATCCAGGGCAAAATCCATCCACCCATCCCGAGTGAGGAGGTTCCCCCGAGCAGGTCAGTCACCGTTTGTCTCTGCAGGGAGAGTGTCAAGTGTGACTCTGTTACAGCTCTGTTCTTTTTCTTTTTAGGAAGTAAAGCTGGACATCAGCAGTCAAGGTGAGGTGGGCAAGGTGAGCATTGAGTAGTGTACAGGAGCAGTTGTTATTGCTCCAGTCTCACTTTGTGGTGCAGCTCTAAGCATCCGTTCCTGTTTCTGCGCTTCAGGCAATCCACTCGGAGTAGGCCAAGCCCCAGTCACCAACCGGCCGACGCGCTGGGTTTGCCGCTCTCCCGAGCCCTAGGGAAGAATCCCGGGACTCGGCGATGAAGCCTCTGCCTTTTCTGTTTAAAGGTGTCACCAGGGCAGCCTTCAGCAATGGCCGAGGAGTTGCGGTGAGTCAGGGAGGTAGGGAGGAGGAGCGAGGCTCCGCTCAGGTTTCAGCAGCGCCACATCCCCTCGTCTCCTCTTAGCCCAGGCATGCCCCACGACGATGGCGTCAGCCTCCGAGTGCGGCTGAAGCGTGCGGCCCCAGGAGCCGGGCATTCTTGGGAAAAGAGTGAGTGGCAGAATTGTTGGGTTTTGGCCAATGTGCTGCTGAGGTTATGCATTGATATTTTGTTTTCTTTATTGGAGCAGACGAAGAAACAACAGGAAGTTGTTGAACAACAGTGCCAGCAGGACCTTCCCAGCTGTCGAGGCAGCCTTCCCTTGCACCTGACACAGACCGGCATCCCCAGATGTCTGAGAGATAAGTAGAGGGCCACGACCCAGAGAGGGGATGAAACCAGGGCGCAGGGCAGGGACCCACCGGGAGGGGTTTTTGAGTCCGCTTTGGAGACGGGGGTGTCCACGAAGCGGCCCCTTAGGCCTGGGGGGGAAATAAAAGCAAAGTCTCACTTTTGATCCCAGTGCTGAGGTGCGCAGGGCAGAGCAGTCCTGGTGTGTATTGTGTCATTTGTCTATTGTGTGTTCTGTGTGGTTGGATGTGTCATGTCTTTTACCTTAGGCCTTTGAGGAGCCTAGCAGAAACCCTGGCATCATTGTTAGCATCTGTAATCTCTGCATTCCTTGGCCTGGTACCCAGGCCATTGACCTTTTGACTCGGGAGCTCCGACAGGCATCAGAACTGCATCTCTCTTTGGAAGCATCCAGTCAGGTGGCTTGTCAGGTCTTGTTCTGAGCTGCACGGACAGCCGTGCTCCTCAGTGCTCCGTTATGACGGATTAGGCTTTGTAAGAATGCGAGGTTAGGGAGAGGATTCTGACCGTAGGATTCCTGGGTGTCCATCTTTGCAGTTCTTGGAATAAATCTTTCAGCCAGCATCTTCCTCCAGGGTTCTCTGAGCCTCATCAGTTTGCCATCAGTCTCACCTCGGTCATCTCCTTTTGCATTCTCTGAGTCCTTGCAGCCACTTTCCTTGCCAGGAGATTTCTGTTCCTGTTGTGTCCCCCCCTGTCTGTCACGTCCTGTCCCGTGTCACGGGTGTCAGCACACACATTTGTGCCGGAGCTGCTCTGCCCTGCCGCATAGCCTGGTGCAGTAGGAGAAGTCCCTGGGAGTTTGTAATGTGGGGTGTAGTGGGACTCTAGATGGGATTTGTAGATGGACACAAGACGTCTGGAGCTCCTAAGTTATCCTGCAACAGTTTGAGTTTTGTCCTAACTTTTTTTTCAGATTCAGATGGATTAAATGTGTGCCAGAGGGCCCCATCCCGAGTGAGGGGTTTCCCCCGTGTTGGTGAGGCCCCGTTTGTCTCTGCAGCAGAAGTGTAAATGGTGACTCTGTTACAGCACTGTTCTTTGTCTTTCTTTTTAGGAAGTAAATGTGGATACCAGCAGTCAAGGTGAGCAGTGGAGAGCAGTAGTTGTTATTGCTCAGGTCTCAATTTCTGGTGCAGCTCTAAGCTTCCATTCTCATTTGTGTACTTTAGGCAATCCACTCAGAGTATGCCAAGCCCCCGTCACCAGCCAGCCGATGCTCTGGGTTTCCTGCAAATGTGAAGCCTGTGGATGCATTACAGGACTTGGTGATGAAGCCCTAAACTTTTCTATTTAAAGGTGCCATCCGGGTGGCCTTCGGCAGCTGCCCAAGAGTTGTGGTGAGTCAGGGATGTAGGGGGGAGGAGCGAGGGTCCACTCAGGTTTCAGCCGTGCCAAATCACCTCATCTCCTCTTAACCCAGGCGTCCCCTGTGGCGACGGCCTCGGTCTCTGAGTGTGCCCGAAGCGTGCGGCCCAAGCAGCTGAGCGTTCTTAGGAGCACGGTGAGTAGCAGACTTGTGGGGTTTTGGCCAATGTGGTGCCACGATCAGGCATTGATGTTTGGTTTTCTTTAATACAGCTGTCTAAGAGACACCAGCCCGGTGCCAGCAGGACCTTCCCGGCTGACGAGGTGGCCTTTCTTTGCACCTGAGACCGGCATCCCCAGATGTCTGAGAGAGAAGTAGAGGGCTACGACCCCCAGGGGGGATGAAAGCAGGGTGCTGGTTTGGGAAATACTGCGACGGGTTTTTGAGTCCCCTTTGGAGGTGGGGGGGTGTCCATGAAGTGGCCCCTTAGGCCCCATAAAAGCAAAATCTCACTTTTGATCACAGTGCTGAGGTGCGCTGGGCAGAGCGGTCCCGGTGTGTATTGTGTCCCTTGTCTATTGTGCATTATGTGTTGTTTGGGTATCTCATGTCTCTTACCTTAGCCTTTTCAGGGTCCTGTCAGAAACCTTGGCATTGTTCTTATCGTCTGTGATCTCTGCATTTCTTGGCCTGGCACCCATTACAACCTTTGCCTGGGGAGCTCAGACATGTATCAGAATTGCATCTCTCTTTGGAAGCATCCAGTCAGATGTCTTTTCAGGTCTTGTTCTGAGCTGTATGGACAGCTATGCCCTGCCAGGATCCATTATGGCAGATTAGGACTTGTAAGAATGTGAGGACCGGTGGAGGCTTCTGACCGGTCTGATTCTCGGGCATCCATCTTTGCAGTTCTTGGAATAAATCATTCAGTTAGCATCTTCTTCCATCAGTGTTTTCTGAGCCACATCAGCTTGCCATCAGTCTCACCTTGGTCATCTCATTTGGCATGCTCTCGTTGCTCGCAGTAATCCTTTTTGCCAAGAGATTTCTGTCTGTGTTGTGTGCCCATTGTTTGTTGTGTCCTGTCTGTCCTGTGTCACGGGTGTCTGCACATATTTGTGCCGGAGCTGCTCTGCCCTGCTGCATAGCCTTTTGTAATAGGACAAGCCCTGGGGAGTTGAAATTTTTCATGTGGGGTGTACTTGGACTCTAGATGCTGTTCCTAGATTGATATAAGGTGTTTGCAGCTTTTGAGTCATCCTGCAGGTGTTTGACATATGTTCTAACTCTCTTGCAGGTGCAGATGCATTGCATCCATGGCAGAGCACCCCATCCCGGGTGAGGGGGTTCCCCATAGCGGGTCAGTCACCATTTGTCTGTGCAGGGGATGTGTCAAGTGTGACCCTGTTACAGCGCTGTTCTTTGTCTTTATTTTTAGCAAGTATAGCAGGATCTCAGCAGTCAAGTTCAAGAGGGTAAGGTGAGCAGTAGCCTTTCTTGTTGCTGAGGTCTCAATTCCTGGGGCAAGTCTAAGTCTCCATTCTCATTTTTGTGCCTTAGGCCATCTGCTCGGAGCATGCCAAGCTCCCATCCCCAACGGGCCGACGGACCGGGTTTGCCGCTCTCGCGAGCCCCGCGTTCCGGGCAGCCGTCAGGAACCGCCGAGGAGTTGTGGTGAGTCAGGGAAGTAGGGAGGAGGAGTGAGTGTCCACTCAGGTTTCAGCAATGCCACGTCACCTCCTGTCCACTTAACCCAGGCGCACCCCACGACGATGGCATCGGCCTCCGAGCGCGGCCGGAGCGTGCGACCCGAAGAGCCGGGCCTTCTTAGGAGAAGGGTGAGTAGCAGACTTGTGGGGTTTTGGCCAATGTGGTGCCACGATCAGGCATTGATGTTTGGTTTCCTTTGATATAGCTGTCTAAGAGACAACGGCCCGGTGCCAGCAGTACCTTCCCAGCTGACGAGGTGGCCTTCCTTCGCACCTGACATGGACTGGGATTTCCATATGTCCAAGAGATAAGTCAAGGGCTACGACCCACAGAGGGGATGAAAGCAGGGTGCTGGGTTGGGGCTCCTGGGGGGGAGGGGGTTGAGTTGTCTCTGGAGATGAGGGTAGCCAAGATGTGGCCCCTTAGGCCACGTAAAAGGAAAGTCTCACTTTTGATCACAGTGCTGAGGTGCGCAGGGCAGAGCAGTCCCGGTGTGTATCGTGTCCCTTGTCTTTTGTGTATTATGTGATGTTTGGGTATCTCATGTCTCTTATCTTAGCCCTGTGAAGGGCCTGTCAGAAACCTTGGCGCCATTCTTAGAATCTGTGATCTCAGTGTTCCTCAGCCTGGTGCCCAGGCCATGGAACCTTTGACTCGGGAGCTCCGACAGGCATCAGAACTGCATCTCTCTTTGGAAGCATCCAGTCAGGTGGCTTTTCAGGTCTTGTTCTGAGCTGCACGGACAGCCGTGCTCCGCAATGCTCCATTTCAACGGATTAGGCTTTGTAAGAATGCGAGGTTAGGGTGAGGATTCTGACCGTAGGATTCCTGGGTATCCATCTTTGCAGTTCTTGGAATAAATCATTCAGCCAGCATCTTCCTCCAGGGTTCTCTGAGCCTCATCAGTTTGCTATCTGTCTCATCTTGGTCATCTCCTTTTGCGTTCTCTGAGTCCTTGCAGCCACTTTCCTTGCCAGGAGCTTTCTGTTCCTGTTGTGTCCCCCCTGTCTGTCACGTCCTGTCCCGTGTCACGGGTGTCAGCACACACATTTGTGCCGGAGCTGCTCTGCCCTGCCACATAGCCTGGTGCAGTAGGAGAAGTCCCTGGGAGTTTGTAATGTGGGGTGTAGTGGGACTCTAGATGGGATTTGTAGATGGACACAAGACGTCTGGAGCTCCTAAGTTATCCTGCAACAGTTTGAGTTTTGTCCTAACTTTTTTTTCAGATTCAGATGGATTAAATGTGTGCCAGAGGGCCCCATCCCGGGTGAGGGGTTTCCCCCGTGCAGGTGAGGCACCGTTTGTCTCTGCAGCAGAAGTGTGTATGGTGACTCTGTTACAGCACTGTTCTTTGTCTTTCTTTTTAGGAAGCAGATGTGGATACCAGCTGTCAAGGTGAGCAGTGGAGAGCAGTAGTTGTTATTGCTCAGGTCTCAATTTCTGGTGCAGCTCTAAGCTTCCGTTCTCGTTTGTGCACTTTAGGCAATCCACTCGGAGTATGCCAAGCCCCCGTCACCAGCCAGCCGATGCACCGGGTTTCCTGCAAATGTGAGCCCTGTGGATGCATTACAGGACTTGGTGATGAAACCCTGAACTTTTCTATTTAAAGGTGCCATCCAGGTGGTCTCCGGCAGCTGCCCAGGAGTTGTGGTGAGTCAGGGATGTAGGGGGGAGGAGCGAGGGTCCACTCAGGTTTCAGCCGTGCCAAATCACCTCATCTCCTCTTAACCCAGGCGTCCACTGTGATGACGGCCTCGGTCTCTGAGCGTGCCCGAAGCGTGCGGCCCGAGCAGCTGAGCGTTCTTAAGAGAAGGGTGAGTAGCAGACTTGTGGGGTTTTGGCCAATGTGGTGCCACGATCAGGCATTGATGTTTGGTTTTCTTTAATACAGCTGTCTAAGAGACACCAGCCTGGTGCCAGCAGGACCTTCCCAGCTGACGAGGTGGCCTTTCTTTGCACCTGAGACCGGCATCCCCAGATGTCTGAGAGAGAAGTAGAGGGCCACGACCCCCAGGGGGGATGAAAGCAGGGTGCTGGTTTGGGAATTACTGGGAGGGGGGGATTTGAGTCCGCTTTGGAGGTGAGGAGTGTCCATGAAGTGGCCCCTTAGGCCCCATAAAAGCAAAATCTCACTTTTGATCCCAGTGCTGAGGTGAGCGGGGCAGAGCAGTCCCAGTGTGTATTGTGTCACTTGTCTTTTGTGTATTATGTGTTGTTGGATATCTCATGTCTTTTATCATAGCCCTTTGAGGGGCCTGTCAGAAACCTTGGCACCAGTCTTAGTATCTGTACTCTCAGCGTTCCTTGCCCTGGCACCGATGCCATGGAACTTTTAACTCGGCAGCTCAGACAGGTATCAGAATGGCAACTCTTTTTCGAAGCATCCAGTCAGATGTCTTTTCAGGTCTTGTTCTGAGCTGTATGGACAGCTGCACCCTGCAAGGTTCTGTTATGATGGATTAGGACTTGTAAGAATGTGGGGACAGGTAGAGGCTTCTGACCGTAGGATTCTCGGGCATCCATCTTTGCAGTTCTTGGAATAAATCATTCAGTTAGCATCTTGTTCCTCCAGGGTTCTCTGAACTTCATCAGCCCGCCATCAGTTTCACCTCGGTCCTCTAATTTTGCATCCTCTTGGTGCTCGCTGTCATTTTCCTTACCCAGAGATTTCTGTTCCTGTTGTGTCCCCGTTGTTTGTCCTGTCCTGTGTCACGGGTGTCTGCACACATTTGTGCTGGAGCTGCTCTGCCTTGCTGCATAGCCTGGTGCAATAGGAGAAGTCCCGGGGACTTGATGTTTGTAATGTGGGGTGTCGTTGGACTCTAGGTGGGATTTGTAGATGGGCACAAGATGTCTGGAGCTCTTAAGTTATCCTGCAGCTCTTTGATTTTTGTCCTTTCTTTCAGGTGCAGAAGGATGAAATCCAGGGCAGAGCCCCCCATCCCGGGTGAGGGGATTCCCCCGAGCAGGTCAGTCACTGTTTGTCTCTGTAGAGAGAGCATAAATGATGGCTCTCTTTTTAGGAAGTCAAGGCCGAGTGGGCGAGGTGAGCATTGAGTAGTGTACAGAAGCAGTTGTTTTTGCTGATGTCTCAGTTTCTGGTGCAGCTCTTAGCATCTCCACTTTTTATTTTAGGTGGTCCACTTGCCGTCTATCCTGGCCGGGCATGCCCATTCCAGCTGTGTGCAGCTTAAGGTATCAGTGTGGCATCCTTGTCAGATTTGGGAGGTTGTGTTTTCACAGTGTCTCAGCATGCTTTTCTGCTTTGTTTCTTTGCAGGTGCTGTCGCTGCCCTAGGCATGCCAAGGAACAGAGGAGGGCAGGTGAGTCAGTGTTTAGGCAGGCTGACTCACAGGTGAGTGTTACACAGCAGCATGCTAAGTGTGTACCTATTCTTTTTGCAGGTATCTTCTGGGCACCCTCTGGAGTCAAATCAAGATTTGAGGTGGGCCGGGGCAGGGGTGCGGAGGAGCCCTGGGGATTACTGTTTTTGACGGCAATAGTCACCTTTTCTGTTTTGTCTTAGGTACCCTGAGGAGCCTCGTAGCCAAAGGTTGGAAACAACAGCACCGAGGCACACACGGAGCACATTTCACCATCCACGTCCGACCGAGGATGGATTTTGTCTGCTCCTTTTCCAAAAGATAAGTGTCGGGGCCAGCAGTTGGGAGAAGGGGAAAAACCTTTACTATCACAGAGGGCAATTTGATGTCAGCTTAGCGGAGAGGTCTGTAGTGGGACCAGCTCTCTGGAAGAAGAGGAAGAAGAGGGAGAGGATTTCTCCTCAGCCTGACCAGAGCCTTTGCCGGGCAGGGCAGTTCCGACCCATCTCAGGATTCTCGTGAACTTTGCGTCGTCCGCCTTCCTCGGCCCGACGTCATCACGGATCTTTCCCCTGAGGAGCTCGCCTTCACGTCCGGAGCTACAGCCACGGTCACCTGGCCGTCGGCTTCCTTCTCTAGGCTTGCTGAGCCTCTCGAGCATCCTCTTAACTGCTGTGGCACTAACTTCTTTTAACGAGTTACATTTCATCATCACATGCTATCGTCATAGGGCTTCCTCTCCTTTGGCATCATCAGCCTCTGGCACATCTTGCGCTAGGCATCTCGGGTGCCTAAGGGGACAGTGCCAGGCAGTTGCCACTTGTCTCTGTGTCTATGTTGTCCGTGTCTGTGTTGTCCGTGTGTGTGTCCGTTGTCTTCCACGTCATAGGCCTTTATTACGTCTCAATGCTTTATCGGCACTATTCTGTGCCATATAGGCTGTATTCTACTCACGTTCCTTTCTGGATATCCCTTATTCTGGCATCTTTACATTTTTACTCTTTGAGACAGGAATGTCTCAAACGGACAAGATGTTCTCATCCATCTTCCTTCTCACTACCAGCTTTGGTAGTGCCTTTTTTTCCATGCCATTTTCTTGGACTGCTAGAGGGAGTGTCTTGCACCCTCCTCATGTGACTGCAGTACTTCTATAGGTTCCATCTTCTCAAGGGTATAGGACTCAAGAATTCATCTTCCAGCGAGTTATCTCAAGTCCTGGCTTATATTGTGTGTACCTGTGCTGGCTTATACTGTATGTACCTACCCTCTATGTACACTTGCACTGTATGCATCGACTTAGATTGTTGTGTGTACTTATATTGTACCACTTATGGTTGGAGCTGCCCTGCCCGGGCACGTAGTCACAGTCAGGTAGAAGAGTTATAAAAACTTTACTGTTCATCTGTCTTTTATGGGATTTTGGGTAGAAAACTTATTGGTCCAGAGTGGAGACAAGTCCTAGCTGTCAGATAGCCACTCGTTGACCGCTTCCTGTCGTCTCACAGGTCCCCGAGGCTACCGATTTCCCCAGAACCTACCAACTGACGTCAAGGAGCGCAGCCAGAAGATGTGTGGCAGCACGTTCTTCAGCGTCTCGAGTAAGGGCCGCAGCGAGTGTGTAAGTGGGAAGAGCGTGTGAGCGTGTGTGAGAGCATGTGTCTGTGTCTGTCTGCGTCTGCTCATCTCTGCATGTGTCAGCGCATGCCGACTGGATTACTGGATTTAACCTTGTGTGTGTGACTTTTGCTTTTCAAGTTTTTCAACTCATTTTTAAATTTAGAATAAAAAATCCCCAGCTGGGTTTCCCCCCCGCCGGCTGTTTTTTTTTCCTCGGTCCCAGTCGGGCTGTGAGGCGACGCTCATCACCAGAGTTTGGGCGCGGACTGTCCAGGGACCGGGGTTTTTGTCAGGCAGGAAGATTTTTTTGAGGCTCCCGGGAACCACGTTCCCGAGGACCAATGATTGCTGGGGTGTAATTTAGCAGTTGTGATGAGAGGGATGGTGACTTCGTGTGTCATCTGAAGGGGGTGTTAATTGTAGATGAGTGTTGTTTTTTGTGTGCTTTTGTTGTTTTGGGTTTCCTATAACAATAAATCCACATGTAAAGAAAATAGAAAAAGGTTATCATCTTGTGTTAATATGTGTGTTGTATTGCTCTGTATTGCAGGGTGAGCACAGGGTGAACTCTCTCCTCCTTGCTGTGACACCTGGGCTGGCAGGGATGACACAGTGACCTCGGCCGGCCCATGCTGCCTGTGCCATCACCTGGCACTGACGTGTTTGATGAAAATCCTTTTGCTGGGATTTTTCTCCTGAGAAGCCTCAGAACAGAAATGGAACCAATAACGATCTGCTGGCTGTGGAGTGTGGGCTGGAGATGGTTTAGCAACAGGGGCATCTTGGATTAGTCTCCTGTGCAGTGTCTACTTGATGACCAATCATGGTCCAGCTGCGTCGGGGCTGTGAGCAGTCCCAGGTTTTTATTATTTTATTTTATTTTATTATTTTTATTATTCATTCCTTTCCAGCTTTCTGATGTCTCCTTGCTCTTTTAGTATAGTTCTACTATCTCATTTTCTTTTAATATAATAGAGATCATAAAATAATATTTCAGCCTTCTGAGAGGTGGAGTCAAGATTCTCGTCTCTTCCCTCGTCCTGGGGACCCTCAAACACCGCCACAATCAGCAGCCGAGCGGGTTTGTGCAGTCCTGAGTCGGCAGACACCGGGGGGCAGCCCTGACACGGCCGAGAGCGGGGAGACACTGTCTGTGCCCCGAGGGTACTGCGGGCACCTGGGCTGGGGGGAGACACTCTCTGTGTGTGCCCCGAGGGAACTGAGGGCACCTGGGCTGGGGGGAGACACTCTCTGTGCCCCGAGGGTGCTGAGGGCACCTGGGCTGGGCCCCTGTGCAGCACAAGAGACACCAGAGACAGCGGTAGATGATAAAGGGCCGACTCTTAGCAGGGGTTAATCCAAGGTTTTATTAGGAGTCCCAAAGGAGCTCCTGCACCTCAGGGGCCTCCTGCCAAGAGCCCCAGGGAGATGTGCCAAGGTTACATTTAAAGGGAGGTGGAAACCCAAAGTAGATAACATTTTACCAACCAATAAGTGACCCTAAGGGATGGATGCTGGGGCATAGACATACAGGACAGCGTATGGGGCAAGGCTCGGGGGGCTGACCCCTGGCCTCTGGCTAATCACTGGACGACTTGGACCGAAACTTCTGCATGGAGGGGATGGGAGGCTGAGTGATTGACAGAGAGCCAGGGTGGGGGTTTGGGGATGATCTCATCCTGGGAGAGGGATAACACAGGTAGAAGGAGGGGGGTACAGTTTGGGATAAACCATTTGGGAAAAATATGGGGATACAAAACAAAACTACTTCAAAGTATTATAAAGTATAAAAATGCACTACAGCAGGTTTGGGCAGCACCAAATGAAATGTAATAAAATAAATAAATATAATAAATAAAATATAAAATATAAATAAATAAATAATTTCTATTCTTTAAAAATAGAAAAATTAAAAATAAAAATTAAATAAAAGTAAAAAACCAAAATAATTTAAAATAAATGAAAAACAAAATAAAAACTGTAAAGTGCTGTAAAGTGCTGTAAGAGTTCCATAAAAGGTAGTGCCGTAATGCAAGACCCTCAAACATCACCACAATCACCAGCTTGAGTTGGTCTGGGCAGCACTAAATAAAAAAAAAATAAAAACCTTTAAAAACAGAAAAATTAAAAATAAAAAATAAAAAAAAATAAAATTAGAAAAATAAAATAAAAGCTTTAAAAATAGAAAAATTAAAAATAAAATTAAAAAATTAAATAAAAACTTTAAAAATAGAAAAATAAAAAATAAAAAATAAAAAATAAGAAAAATAAAATAAAAGCTTTAAAAATAGAAAAATAAAAATTATAAAATTAATGCTTTAAAAATAGGGAAATTAAAAATAAAAAATAAAATTAAAAAATAAAATTAAAGCTCTAAAAATAAAAAATTAAAAATAAAAATGAAATAAAAAATAAAAATAAAAAAGTAAATGCTTTAAAAATAGAAAACTTTAAACTTAAAAAAATAAAAAATAAAAATCTTTAGAAATAGAAAAATTAAAAATAGTAAGTAAATTTAAAAAATAAAAAATAAAATAAAAAACGTTAAATATAGAAAAATTAAAAATAATAAGTAAATAAAAAATAAAATTAAAAAATAAAATAAAAATGCTTTAAAAATAGAAAAATTTAAAATAAAAATTAAATAAAAGTAAAAAAACAAAATTAATTTAAAATAAATGAAAAACAAAATAAAAACTGTCAAGTGCTGTAAGAGTTCCATAAAAGGTAGTGCCGTAATGCAAGACCCTCAAACACCACCACAATCACCAGCTTGAGTTGGTCTAGGCAGCACTAAATAAAAAAAAATAAAAACTTTAAAAATAGAAAAAAATATAAATTTAATCAAAAATAAAATAAAAAAATAAAATAAATTCCTTATAAATAGAAAAATTAAAAATAAAAATTAAATAAAAAATATGACTAGAAAAATAAAATGTGTTTTAAAAATTGAAAAATAAAAATAAAATTAAAAAATAAAATTAAAGCCCTAAAAGTAGAAAAATTTTTTAAAAATTAAATTAAAAACAAAATGCTTTAAAAATAGAAAAATTAAAAATTAAATAAAACATAAAATTTAAAAAATAAAATAAAAAGCTTTAGAAATAGAAAAATTAAAAATAATAAGTAAATAAAAAATAGAATTAGAAAAATAAAAGCTTGAAAAATTAAAAATAAACATTAAGTAAAAAAAAAATTTAAAAAAAAAACAAAAATAGATTAAAAACAAAATAAAAACCGTAAAGTGCGGTAAAGTACCATAAAAGTTCCATAAAGGGTAATGCCATAAAGCGCGACTGTCGCAAAAGGTGCCGTAAAGCGCGACTGTCGTAAAACTGCCGTAAAGCGCGACTGTCGCAAAAGGTGCCGTAAAGCGCGACTGTCGTAAAACTGCCGTAAAGAGCGACTGTCGCAAAAGGTGCCGTAAAGCGCGACTGTCGCAAAAGGTGTCGTAAAGCGCGACTGTCGCAAAACTGCCGTAAAGCGCGACTGTCGTAAAAGGTGCCGTAAAGCGCGACTGTCGCAAAACTGCCGTAAAGCGCGACTGTCGTAAAAGGTGCCGTAAAGCACGACTGTCGCAAAAGGTGCCGTAAAGCGCGACTGTCGCAAAAGGTGCCGTAAAGCGCGACTGTCGTAAAACTGCCGTAAAGAGCGACTGTCGCAAAAGGTGCCGTAAAGCACGACTGTCGCAAAAGGTATCGTAAAGCGCGACTGTCGTAAAAGGTGCCGTAAAGCGCGACTGTCGTAAAAGGTGCCGTAAAGCGCGACTG